>NW_016909963.1:21643-40398 GCF_001483705.2 Eufriesea mexicana
CCGAACTTTCTTAGATCGAACTGTTAGGCTGATTTGGGCTTCTTACACACACTCTTCAAGACTGCAAAAAGACTGGCTTAAAAAGCTCTTAAAGACTGATTCACCCACGTCCTTGCACCCTTATTTAAACTATTCATTCTGTCCTCTTCCATACCCAGGCTTTCTTTCCCAATCCTGCCCCTTTCACACGCAATTTCGGTGAGCCAAGCACTTCAACCACCCCGGACGCATCTCTAAACTTTCACTCGACTCTGTCATAAACATTCTTTGCAGTCAATCCTCTTGCACACGATCACTTTCGTTCTAATTGTAACCCCAAAAACTCTTCACATTTTTTCAGGGCCGTACTCATCGCAATCCTACATACATAGAAGGGTTTTGTGACCGATATTTTTATTTAGCGTCTAATATAAACCGAAAAATGTTGCACTATTGTGCTCTATCTTGTAGAGATGAGCAGAAGATGCTGTATGCGAACATCGGGACTGTGCGCAACCATGCTATAGATCATACAATCCTGGTACGAACTGCTCGCGATTATGGCAAATCGTCAAAAAGAAATATGTGCCAAGTGTCGCCAAATATTTGAATGATTATACGCGTTTCTATCATCGTCCATGGTAGTGATAATTACTATATTACGCGCGGGGGCGAGCCTAAGTTGATGACGAACTCATCTTCAACGGTTACTTGACAAGTCGACACATCTTTCAAACGCACAAGTTTCCATTACTCAGTGATCACTGTAAACCTAGGATTAGACCTGAACGTGTTTAATTTAGACCAAAAAATTGTTAGTCGTAGATATTATACTTAACACTATTTCTACCAACACTTTTCTTATATCTGTTCCTACCGCGACCGATCTATAGCACAGCTTATAATTTTTAACATAAAATGAAGATGATAGGCAATTTGACAGTATAAAAATATGGTTTCTTTTATTCAAAAGTATAGTATGTATATTTTTATTAGTTTTCGCCGCATTTCGCCTTTTGTACATTTTCCATATACGTACTTTTTGCATTTTAAACAGATTTTGTTTGTCTTATTATCTTTGCAATATCTTATCCGGCATGTGTTTCGTTGAACCTGTCAAGTTTTTCGTAAACCTGTACTTATGTTTCAGCCGTTCATTGCACAAATTGATTAATTCCATACAACAAGAGTGGAGAAATGCAATGAAACGTATATTGTTTTTTAAGATTCTCTTTATAATTGAAATGAAAATAAATATCGTAGAATGCATAAATGCAAATGTAACTTTCATCTAACGGTATATAAAATTTATAAGAAAAAATAGCCGAAAGATAATCGTTAGTAATGTTACCTTTTTTATGTTACTGGAAGAGTTAATCGATTTGGCAAGTGAAAAAAGTAATAAATTTAAATTTTACTAAATTTTACTTAAATTCTGATAAGACGGCACTAAAAGATTCACCGTTATCATTCATGGCTTGCTAGTGCATTTGAGTTGCATTATTGCAACGATTTACATTAGAGTACGGAGTTAATCAAAGTGACCTCTGAAATAAATTATTTATTATTTAGTGGCCAAAAAGTTTTTGTCGTTTAAAGGTGTTAATCTTAATTACCAGGGAAAATTATTATAAATATAAAAAGTTATGACTGTACCAAGTGCTTCGACACTTAAATTTAAGATTTTTCAAAAAGTGGAGATAATCGATTTGTGCAGTGAACGGCTCATTTATGACTGGTGTTGCTTGATCTTCTTTGTCTAGCTGTTGTTCATCTTCATATTCGGCAGCAAGTTCTTCTGCTAATTGAAATAAAAATTCTTGCTTCGTAATTTTTTCTCCCGTGGTTTCTTTATATAAAATCCACGCATTCAACCCAGCTAAGTTCAGGATGTTAAAAAATACCTGTAAAGGCTATCTCCGAGATTTAGATTTTGCCGTGTCATTTCTGGCCATTTGGTCGATCACATCTACACCAAATTTGGTGCTGTTGATAATTTAACTGTCTCCGGTATACGGGTATTATTTTCTTCAACTTCTACGGAGTTACGCATTGAACTAAATCATGCCACAACCGCAGATACTATTATGAAAATACTTAAATCGTTCAATCGGTCAAATCCGGTCGTGGTTAGTAAAATAAACTACAATTTTTCTCGGTAAACAAAGGATAAAAGAAGAACTAAATGTTGAAAAATGTATTAAACGTATACGTATATATACGTATAAAACGTATAAATATTACTATAAAATACGTATAAATATATTTTAGTAAAAGTCATGAAGTTTAAGGGCAATGCAATTAGGTTGTATATAGGAAATTCTAATCGAAATTTTAAAAACGATTATTTGACCGGTCATAGTAAAAATAGTGATAAATGAATATATTAAATATTTATTGAACAATGTTATAGCATAGGGTAAAAATTATTGATGTAATATATTTAATTGGATTTACTATTTCTCACGATAGTCGTACACATGTTTACTCCCATTGAATTGAGAATTGTAACTGACCTATCCAACTACTCTCTCATTTGTTCGCTTCTCATTCATACATCACATAAATATACAATCTATGCCATACTTCATTCATTACACGTATACTCCATCTACTCATTCCTTCTTGCAGATATCATTTATTTGTACATCATATATATTAAAATTTATGCCTATGTCTACCATTGCTACAGAAATGATCATTAGATACTTAGGATATTACATTTAAAATCGACAAAATCGATATGATATTGGTCCTGAAAAATCGTTATCAAAACCAATATAAATCAGAACTGTTGTATTCGCGATAGTTATAAGTTATTACTATTTCAGAAACCGAAATCGGTATCATAACTATTTTCAGTTCTCGTTCACGTATATCAGGAAAGTTAATCATTGGATAATATTAATGTATTTTTGAAACATTTGGGTTACATTCGAATAGAGACAATTAAAATTTGTCAACGTCATATTTCCCATTTTCATCCTTGACTTCCATGATGCCCAGTGTAACGTCCTATCGTATCGAATCCCTTCGATATCCTAGAACGCTTATCACGCGCCAAATTAATATTGCGTGACTAGTTGTAATAATAAGGATCCAGAGTGTGTGGTCAAAAGACAGTGTTTATTTACAGAAAAGTATAGAATAGTTATAACGGAGACGTTGAACGGAGTACCGTTTCGAACACGCGTTTATATGCGTAAGTAAGATGTTTCAAGGATCGGTGCCGAAGACGAACCGATTTCTCGATTTTGCTCTATGTCGTGCCTCGTCGTGTCCTGTCCGGTGTTTTCTCCAGTTTAGTTCTGATTGGGTAAAATAAACGTTGGTGGTGGAAAAGTAAGGAGTTTTAATTGGACAGAGGGTGTGACGGAAGGACCTTTGGCTAAGGAGTAGGAAACTGTCAAGGAGCCGATTTTTGATAGTCAATGACGTGATTTATAAGTGCTGTCCGTCCGTCGCTTGTTGGGTCTGTCACACGTGGGTCCCATCTGTCGCGTCTGGTTCTTGTAAAATTCCTAAACTTTGCTTTACCTTTATAAACTTAATCCGCTAGAACGGCGTTGAGGCACATCTAACCTCCGGAATTGCAGTCGCGGTATAAAATATAAAATAAACCGTTAGGTCTGTTAAAAGTGTAAGCCTTAGAATAAAAATCATGTTATAAACTCGCTTTCCGGGACGGAACACCCAGTCCAAAAAGATAGTCGAGAAAGACTATTACGGTTACGCGATTTGGCCTTTCTTTACTTCTGTTACATATCATAGATGTATTTCGGTACTAACAATAAGATATCACGTGAATGGCATCAGACTAATGTTGACGTAATCACGATATCACACATGCGTAATTTAAACATAAATGAGTCGATTTATCAATATGGACAGAGTACGGACACGCTTCCTCGTTGACTCGACTGTAGCGAGATACGCGATAGGAATGTTTTGCCAATCAAACAACGGCCAGATGCCAATTGTGTGCTGCTCGTACTTTTTGCAACAGGCCGCTTATTCACTGGTAACGTATTGCATTATTGTTTTCGCGAGGTAAATAACGATCGATTAATTGACTCATTAGCTCGCCAATCCTTATATTTATATTATGATAATATCGAACAAATTTTTGTTTCCTGCAACATGATGGTCTTCATTATAGAACGTTCTGAATATTTTACAACTCTTTCCGTTGTTCAGTATTCTTTTAGGAAATTGAATTATTTTTCTTTCAGCTGTATGTAATGATATACACACTGATCCATATCGACATGCAGGGTTCAGTTTTCAGTTTTCAAATGCTAAACGTTGTCAGTACACGTGCATAGCACGAAATAATTAATAAATGTTACATAAATATACGTTGTTTAACGGTGTAATTAGATAAATTATAGCGACAATATGAAGGAATAGGTACTGGTTTGTAATTACTGCGGTGTACTGTAGAAATAAAACAGAGATATTAACGTTTAATCTATTCCAGTGGGAAAGTTTGAAGCAAAAATGTATCAAACCAGAGTAAATGCGCGTGATAAATCAGAATAAAAAATTAATGACTTGTTTCCTGAAATGAAACAAAACTACTAAACTTCGTACAGCAATAAATTCCAATTTAAACTGCTCTTTCTGTTATATTACTATAAAATATAATAATTAATCGTAATAATTAGTATCAAGCAAAAATTCGTATTAATTTAATACATTGAATTTTTTACTCTTGTATTTATCGAAGATTACTCTTGATAAAATTATCGTTGGCTTTTACTGTGGTAAAAATGAACTTATATAAATCTAATTATTTCAATTTTACCACAGTAGTAATCTAATGTAATAATTATATGCAAGTTAAATGTTGCAAATCTCGTAGAACGAAGATGTGGAATTCTAGAAAATCACTGCATTATGCAAATCGCGTCATTTGAAATTTCGATTACGTATGTACAAAATTAAGAAAATCTACATGCGTTAGAACATATATCGAAAGAATGAAATTAATAAAATTAAAAGCTACGTATAAAGCTGATAATTTATACCTTTAGAAATAAGTACATAAAAAGTATGTGTTATGTAAAACTGCAGATCCTGTTACATAAGGACTAGCTACGATTTATGAATCGCATTTACGTTATTAAATCGCGAACGTTTAGGGAGGCGATTATACGCGGAACGTTCTTGAAATAAATACCGTGTTATATTTATCAATCAAAATTACATGAAAATGTTCGTCGAGCGTTAATAAATTTAAAGCTCAGAGTGTGCGCTTCTTGAAGAAGAAATTCTCATTCGAGTCAAAAGCGCTCACTTCAAGCAATTCGTTTGAAGACAAATGAGCAGCAGGAACAAAACGTGAAAACGGTTGTAAAACTCGGAAACTGGGTCATTTCGGACTTTTATTTATATAAACTTTTTCTTTTGTTTTTAATGGGCTGAATCTACCACTGAAATTAAACTCGCATATTATAGAACACCCTGCATAATATATGAAAATCACCCTCGATTCTTCTTAATTGTAGAGTATAATATTTCCATTTTTCCATTTTTTTTTATTTTCCACCCCGTCGAATAATAATGCTACTATGATCATTTCTGCGATAGTGAATTTTGAAATACTTCTTTTCACGAAATTCGCATATGAATGACGCAATATCGATACAAAAACCACATTTTTACTTGTCACATATTACGACACACACTCTGTAGATCGCCAGTAAAATTTAAATACTAAATGTTCAGGGAGAAATGTCATTTTATGCAATTCTAATTTTTATAAATATGGGAACACCTTATTTACGGAAGTTGTGTAAAACTGAAAGAACTATAATATATCAATAACAATTTTAATTTTATCTCTATTTTCTTAAACATCAAACTGTATTATTTTATCACTGGTAAAATGGCAGATCTTTCAAATAATCCAACCCACGATTTACAGTGTAAGCTTATTTGAAATTAAACGAAGAAGCAAAACAGCGATTGTTATATTATGATAAACGGTGCTCGAAGATTAAAATGATCGTATTGATAAAGCCCATTTACCTCTTGTCACTTATGGATTGGTTGTAGCACAGACTATAATGATTTGGAACAGACCTCACAAAAATATTATTCAAACATTGGCCAATTAAATTTGAATAATTTCCGAATATTTCGAAAAGGTTTATTTTCAAATAAACTCGAATTTAAATGAGAATAATTGGAATTCCCTATGAACACCTTAACCCCTTGACGTTACACAACTCGTTATTAAAACTCCATGCCACGTTGCCAACAATTTTGTAATGCACGACAGACATGTAAAATAAACATTTAATTTAATTAGACAATGAATCAACTATAGGTCTAACTTGGTACACAAAACGAGATATATGAGATTTGATAATTTGTATATGTACATCATTTCTACTATAGATTCACTGTCATGATGGTATCGTCTTCATTCGTTTCATGACTACGTTTAAACCAACTACTATAATCTTATAGTATTTCTTTATGGTATTGATCATAAGTTTAATATGTATACTGTCTGGCCATGTCCTCGTTTATGATTAATCATTGTACATACATCGTATTGTTCTTTATTTCCTTTAATATTATTCCTGTACTGATATTAAAATTATATTTAATTAAACATACGTATTTATAGTATAAACATAAGAAGTTAGCGAATAGAAGGCATTATGGTCCGATTGAGTTTCTCAAACTCTTTCTGGGACCATTTTTTCTCATATAACCTTTGAGAATCTTTAAGAGTTTAATATCTTGTCAATGGCAAAAGTAATGACAATATTATCGATTAAAATAAAGATAAAATGGAGAAATTGTCAGTAAGAGGATACAGGAAATAATAAAATGTGACGTGACGGATTTCTAATAGCACTGGCTTACATATAGGTTCGGAGTGTGAACCATTAACATGACACAAAAACTGTAACGTGACCCATCCTACTGCTGTGTCACCTTTTAGCGTATGTCGCTAAAAACCTGAACGTTGGGACTTTGGCAGCATCAAAGGTGGAGTCAGACAAAGCAGAGTACTCCTCTTGTCCCGCTAGCCAACTTTCCAGTCATGTATTTGCAATACATCCTCGTATAGAGAGAGAAGGACAGAGAGAAAAGGAGAGAGAGAGAGAGAGAGAGAGACGGAGACAGAGTGAAAGAGCTACAATCAATAGGATTTTTCCAAATCGATGGCTAAAACGTAGTGAATCAATTTTATATTCATTTCTATTATTTAACGTAATATCATTTATCTTCTTTAGAGTATACTAAAAGATAAATAACATAAATACCATTTAATTTCAATCGAACCTTCATACACATAGCGATCAAAGGTAATACTATTTATATTAGTTAAAAATTGTCAATTTACAACGTGTTAGAAACGTTATTTAATATCAAAGAATTAATTTTTAATATAAATTTACAATTTATTGGCTGTGTAAGGATGTGAAAAATATACCGAATATATTGGATTATATGCAGGCCATTACTCGTAATGAGGAATGGAACGGAAATAATTATATTCAACGGTACAACAATAGCGATCTAACTGTGCTGCAACTTTTCCGTTTGATTACACACTCCATCAAATTCACTCAAAACTCTTAGTCTCACTCTGAACTCCTAACTTCCACTGTTCCCTTTCAGTTCCTTGCTCTCGACTCAACTACCCGTTCACTCAGTTTCCACAACCATTTATACTCATTCACGCATGGATATACACATATTCTTTATTTCTCTATCTGTTATACTCGAGGCAGTTATTGTTACAAGACATTTAGACTCGTTTATTTGAACTTCGAATGATCATGCATTCTTCGTTCACACCGTAACCTTGGTAACTCGGTTTAATTATTCTTAATTTATCAAAGCTACCAATTACTTCGAGCTTCCTTTTCTTCTTTTTCGTGAATTACTTTCAACTTCCAATGCGTACCTAAATAGTACACACATATGATAGTAATTGCATCAACAAAAGCATATGTGTATTTTAATAAAAGTCGATACTAACCTTTGTAATGCAACTTTCAGTGATTGTAAAGACGAAAAGTGTTAATAACTTTAATGAAATCAGGTACTTTACCGTGTATATTTTAATTATGTACATATTAATTACGTTTCTAATTTGGCTACGTGAAATCACGAAATTGTCCATACACGTTCACCAAACGCAAAGCAGAGGTCAACCTACATAGAGAAGACCAGGGTAAGTCGATACAAGGGCAGCTTCATATAACCTAGTAATTTTTCTGATTATACCGAATATGCAACTAAGATGATTCACGAAGAACTGCTTACACAAGCTTTTAATACGATAGAAAGCACGTGTGTAAACATTAGAATATTAGCAAAAGCTAATAATTGTTTGTCAATACTCGCGCTGATTATTTTAATCCTTTGGAGATATTTTGACGTTATTCGTACTTTAGATTTAACTTTGTACTGCAATATTTTAAGCTGATTTCCTATTTTCAGCCACTCTACTGTATCCAAAAAAATGAAATGTCTGTGATTTTTTAATCTGTTCCATCCCGGAAAGAGAATTTATAACATGATTTTTATTGTAAGACTTACACTTTTAACAGACCTAACGGTTTATTTTATATTTTATACCGCGACTGCAATTCCGGAGGTTAGATGTGCCTCAACGCCGTTCTAGCGGATTAAGTTTATAAAGGTAAAGCAAGTTTAGGAATTTTACAAGTACCAGACGCGACAGATGGGACCTACGTGTGACAGACCCAACAAGCGACGGACGGACAGCACTTATAAATCACGTCATTGACCATCAAAAATCGGCTCCTTGACAGTTTCCTACTCCTTAGCCAAAGGTCCTTCCGTCACACCCTCTGTCCAATTAAAACTCCTTACTTTTCCACCACCAACGTTTATTTTACCCAATCAGAACTAAACTGGAGAAAACACCGGACAGGACACGACGAGACACGACGTAGAGCAAAATCGAGAAATCGGTTCGTCTTTGGCACCGATCCTTGAAACATCTTACTTACGCATATAAACGCGTGTTCGAAACGGTACTCCGTTCAACGTCTCCGTTATAACTATTCTATACTTTTCTGTAAATAAACACTCTCTTTTGACCACACACTCTGGATCCTTATTATTACAACTAGTCACGCAATATTAATTTGGCGCGTGATAAACGTTCTAGGACATAAGGGATTCGATACGATAGGACGCTACAAATCACAAAATCTAACTCTTCAATTGGTTTAATAATTTCAATGCTAAGTAGACTTCAGCACTAATTGTATTTCAAAAGACAGATATAACATCGAAAAAGCGCATTGAGAAGCAAGAAATAAAAGAATAAGATGGACATCACGTGACGTATTAGTTTCTAGAATTTTCTCTACCGGAATAGTCAGAATCATAAAATGATTCAGATTAATTGAATGAAAATGGTTAAAGCAATCAAATTTTAAACGCGATGTTTTGTATGTGTGAATATTTCGATTTGAAGCACGGTTTTCAGGTGCTGAATATTCGCCATTTTTGTCAAATACATCAGTGTAATCAACGTTGCGACCAAATTATTCGATGGTCCTTTGAAACTGCTGTTAGGTACCTTTGCAACGATTCTGTCGTATGTGCCTGTGGTTTTGGCGAAACTGGTTTTGGGTCAAACCATTTGAGGAATTCACTCGGAGATGTGGGATTTCGATAGTTAACGGTTAAAATGTATGTTGGCATTCGTATTGGGTCGACTTGTTCAACTTCATCTCTAGTCTACTAGTTCTGCGTTAAATGCGAACGTTTTTAGTACCGCATTTCCATGCTATATCCTCGGGGTGAACAACGCAGGAAAAAATAGCGAATGTCTCCGGGTCATTTCTCACGCAATGTCGCGTGCTTCGGCAAGTCCAAACATTTGCAATTGCGATGAAGCGCTGAAGACGTAAACCAACCGTGACACTCCGATATCCATAAATCTGTAAAAGCGTAGTTCTCCAAGATTTCTCTATCTTCCAGTGACGCGTTCGGTTTATGCCAGATTTATCGCGCAGAGCTTATGTAGATTTAAACTGCAACATTTGAAAATCCCTGGATATATGGTAACTGTAGAGTGGAATTTTTCCAGCGTCTATAATCGATGCTATTCTTTTTCTGCAAAATAAATAGCCTAGCTATTTCCAGTATATATAAAATTGCTTTTAATCTTCGTTGACGTGAATATTCATTACTTTCGAAAGGGTTAATACGTTTCCTAGTTATCAATTTTTGTTATCTTTGTTCAAATTAATTATTTAATTTGAATCTTAATTAATTAGGTGCACCGAAATGTATTTTAAATGTGTATTATAGGTGAATATATGTATCACAATTGTAATTTTGCTTTATTTATTAGATGAAAGAATTGCGAAAAATATGATATATAGTGCAAATTAATTCGATTAAGTTAAAATTTATCAATTTATATAACTTCAAAACACGTTGATATAACTAGTTGTCAATATTGTCATTAATCAAACTATATAACTTTAGCACGAACATTTAACAATGAAAAATTGATCATTTCCTATCGCGTTTCAATAAATGATAGTTATAAGACCGGCAAATGAGACATGTATGTTCCAACTGTGTGACCTTTTAGAATGAAATCATAAACGTTGCGATGATACTAACCTATACAGTATAAAACACAGTGTGAAAAATCAAATGAAACATGACTAGCATTAATTAGCTCTAGAAAGAGTACAGCAACATAGCACGTGATATTCCTCCTTGATAAAGTGATAAACGAAATACATTATAATGTTTAGAAAACTTGTCTTACTATTCGCAAAAATACAGGCTTATTCATAAAAATCAAAGTGACTTTGACAACTTTAAACCGTGTTACTAAAAATGAAAACATTTTCAATCGGTATACAGATAGCAGAATTGCAATGAACAGTTACATTCAAAATCGCAAAATAATTTTATGTTAGTAATATATATGATGATAATATACCATAAATTTACTACTGACTTGACAATAGTGATAATATGTATAAAACATATTTTGAAAATATCGACTATTCGAACGTCACAAAAGTATTTAAACAATGAAAAATTTTCTAAAAAGAAACTTTTCTAAAGGATTAAATGACGTTACACGCTTGTGTAACTCAATACAGTTTTTGCACTTTAAATTCACCCTTTTGCGAATCAAATTCATCCGTTTGAAATCAAATTCACCCTTTTGCAAATTAAGTACTTGTACATAAATATTTTATTTATAAAAACATGAAATATAAATTAGTCAGTAAGAAATTAAAAATTTTATTCAAAAAAGAAAAATTAAAGAATTGGTTATTAAATGGTATATAGAAGATTGGTGGTATATCGACATCCATTTATACGATCTATATAGCTAAGCTGATCACGTTTATCCCGAATACTGGATGTTACAAGTGGGAAAACATATATTTCTAAAACGGTTTGATATTCGGTGACAAGTTTTTCTCCAAATTGAAGTAAAAATTCTTACAACGAAATTCCTTCTCCTGTAGTTTTTTTTTTTAAATATAAAATCCATGCATTTATTCCGGCTAAGTTTTAGATAATGAACAATACTTGTAGAGGCCATTTTTGATATTTAGATTTTACAGTACATTTCTTGACCATAATATTTGAAAAGTCTTGTAGTTAAATGGTGGTGCAATAACATTACATGTAAGAAATTCTGAAATAGATTTTAAAAAAATCCTTCGACCTGTCGCCTTAGGAATAGTGTTAAAGGTAAATTTAATTTTATTCATTCTTTGCGTGCTTAGTTTTTGAACTACTACAAAAGAAGGAATAAGACACTCATAGCCTAAACTTTACAGTTATAGAGTTAAGACAGTTTAAAGCATAATAAACAGTCTTCCATTGCAGTCTAAATGTCCTTTTCATTTCTTTTCTTTACGTTACTCAACTTAACACTTTTGTCATGTTTTTTCCTACAATTATCGATATTTCTAAAGGGATGCGATGTTGAATGTCTTCTAGTGTGAAAGACTAATAACAGGATATAAATACTGTTTATTTTTTAGGCATCGTTATAGGGAAAAATCAAATGATGTTACGCGTGATGATCGCGTTGGCCATAAAATTGGATCTCGCGTACCGATCCAAATGCTTTAATAAGTTCCATCTAAATAACTTGCAGTAACTCGAGAATTATATGCGGGAGCACCGTTCTCTTGAATGTATTTTAATCTTTGCCATTCAGATAACGGAATATCTACATCGTGTAAAAGAATTGGAAAGTCTTGAATATTGGTATCCCTTCCACAATGAGGGTTTTCCCTATGTCATAAAATTAATATTCTCTTGAATTTCTGCGTAAGAAATATCGTCAACAGTTTATTCTCCTAATTTCATCTCGAGACAGCAACGTTTGTTCGACGAAAATGGAATAAGAATGCAATTTGTGCATTTTTAGAATACGTTAAATTGATCATTTTGAGACACCATATTCTTTGGGTATATCGCTACCGGATAGACGAGGATCATTTTCACTGTACGCCAATATTGATATCGTACACTGTCAGACCGTGTAAAGTCCCGTTCAGGCGGTACAAAGTAATTCAGAAGTAAAAACCCTACATAGCCGACTACGTGCGCCAAGTAACGCGCGAACAGTCGACGTCGTTTAGCGACCATATGCGCTCTAAGTACCATACGTAAAGGACAATAAGTATCGTACCGTCTCTCTCGTTATGAAACCTGTATAAAATAGCTCTACCTAGCATTACGTGGCTCCTACCCTTACATTTCGAGATCAGTAACATTCACTGCTGAAGTTAACCGATAAGAAAGTGTGTAGCACTACCAAAGTTTTATACGCTACTTTATGAACTTTGAACCTTGTAAACTAGCAAAAAATAGACGCAGACCGACTCTCACAGGATAAACATGATCTGTCGTCGTTAAATCGTTGTCTATTACTTTGTCCCGTCTTTAAGCGTAGTCCATAAATATAGTAATTCATATACATATATATACTCCAAGAAACTTACTTTCTGTCCAAAACGTCCGCTATTAAACGTCACAGAAATAAAGACCATCATAGTGACATGACACACATTTCGTCTTCTAAAATGGTTTCTGACATATCCCTTTTTCGTTTATAAAACGAGTCATATTCGTGTATATTTTTTTCCAATTTGTCGTACGAAAGTAGAAGTTGTTTCCGATGAGGATACATTTCTTTGTACAATTTTTCATATAGCATAACCTGATTATATTTAATAAGCAAAATATATCTACTCTTCTATTACTCATAAATGCTGGAGATGGAGATGCTCACTATTATCAAAAAGGAAGTTGATCTTGTACTAATTGATATTAGACGTAGATTCATGTTTATAAACATTGTTATGTGCAATAGTACACGAGAATCTCTCAATGAGAATGAGAAGAGATACATTGAAATAATATAGTAAATTTGTTACTCAGACTAATTTGTAAACTTGTAAAAGTGTCATAAATCATGAACTATTAGGTATAAAATAATAAGCACCTTATCTTTTCATACAAATTAAATAACTGTATGGAATAGTTTGATCAGAATTACAAAGTTCCATTTAATGGAACTTATGACGCAATTGCATTTTGTCAATACATATGTATAAAAATGAATAAAAGCATATTCAGTTTACGCTTCGTCCAAAATTGTTTAATTTTGTTTTATGACATCTGTTTGTGTCAACCATTTTAGAGATATAACTTTTCCCAAGTGTAAAGTATAACTTTAAATAGATCCACCTGAATATTTGATTATTGTACTATAAAATGTTTTAAACGGATTCAAAATGTTTCCAGTGGATTCTGAGATTTAATTTTCTGAATTAATGAATTTTGAAGTTCTTCGCATAATATAACCCAAGTAATTTTATCTTTAGTGAGCAAGTAAAGAACACGTGAAAATTAACTTTATTTTCTTCCTTGTTTTCTTGCGTATTTAAAGTCGTATCTATCTTTTGAATTATTAGTGATTGCAATTATTTCATAGTGGGAATGGTTAACTTTATTGTTTCTGACGAAATTATATGTTTTTTAATACGTCATTCAAACGATATGAAAAAATTATTATAATTCGAGATACTTTAATTTTCACGAGCAAAATCAATCTAACATTTATCAACATCTAAATTCCTTTATTCGATATATATATATGTATATCGTGTAAATACACATGTATAACATGTTTTTCTACAACATAATTGTGAATGATAAGAATTCATTTATAAAATTTCATTTGCAATGTTATCGAGAAGTTACGAAGTTAGTTTTCAACGTGTAATACCATCTCAGAAATCTTTTGAGCTTTGGAGAATAAATTTAGAAACAGTCAGTCCACTGATGTAAATTTACATTAACGAGTGTCATCAAATGCATGCAAATATTATACAGGGCTAGTGAATATTCGACATTAGTCTTTGACACCGTTCCCCTTGCTATATATCTTAACAACGAGTGAAGCTAATATTTTATTTTCCTTATTAACATTTTTAGGCATATTATCACTCCTGTATCAACGTATCTCAAAAAAAAATCATATTAACCTCCCTCACACTCCGATATTGTGCAAAGATATCTCTACGTAGAAAGATAAAGCTTAAAAATAATTGAAAAACAAAATCATTTTGTCTAAATGACGTCATATGAAATCAAATTAGTTTAAAATATCAATGTAGTTTCACATAACGTATCCAAATTATTTCAAAAGTCGTATATATTTCTTATCATAGGAAATCGATACAGTTTAATTATCATTTCTATTCTAAATATTTAAACACGCACTTTTTATCATATCAAAAATTTGATTAAACATTTTTCATGTTCAGTTTTACCTATTCACACTTACGTACCTATATACGAATATATACGAAAAATATAATATATAAATATATACGATACAACGTGTTAAAAAGGAGGCCCAAGATTTTAAAGGCTTATATAGTATTCACTGTGAGAAATAAAAAATCTTTAGTCAATATAGGTTCTGCGATCAGACCTTTCGATGCAAGGAATTAATTTTTATTATGTACCGATTACTTAACGATTATTTATTTTTTCAACATATTGCATATAAACAAAGAAATTGACTTATTGTTAGAAATATATTACTTCAAGATTGTCGTGACGACCTAATTTATATATCTTGGGTTCCTTTTAGTGGATGTTTAAAAACTTTAATCTATTCATCATTCATGAATGATCTGATGGAATTACGACGATGAATTGAAAATTTAAGTTGTGCAATATGAGATTCGAAAAGGACATTTCTAAAGACGCACACCAGTTTATGATCCGTAGATGTGAGTTTTGTATTGTAATAGAAGGAAAATGCGTTGAACATTTAATATAGCAAGGAAGATTAATATTATAGTACATTTTCATCTATGAACTAATATGTTTTCACAATTTTGAATTGATATATTCTTAACTGCTATTTCCATTCAATATACTCCAAAGAAGGTTAGTCACGATATCGATTGTAAACGATAAAAATCGATTTTACGTTGATAGAATCTTAAACTGATTAGATATTTTTTATTTATCTTAAATCTTGGACATGGTATCCCACGGATCGTTAGACAGGATTTTTCAAATACTCTGATAAAAAAATATTTGCAACAGAAGTTACTCTATTTTCCGTGTTCTTTAATATTTCGAAACAGAAAAAAAGAAGTATAAAGAATGAAAATAATATATTATATGTCGTGTTAGTAAAGTAACACTATAAAAGATAAACGATCATTATTCAGTGCGAATTCATTATTTTTAAACGAATACTATTGTTATGCGACAAAAATTAAAAAATTTTTATCACCGAAAGTATGTATTATATCGAACAAACCCAAATGTCAAAACAGACTAGATGCAACTCGTAAATCCAAATATGATATTTTGATTTTTACACGTGACAAATTTCTGCAATATAAATGTTTCTGCTAAAATTTTATTATATAAAATATAGTAAAATATACATAATAAAATTTTATTTTATTTGCATGTATTTAAAATGTAACATCAGCTACAGGAATATGTAGCAAAAATATGGGGTTCATTTTATAAATTTAAACTTAACCTTCATAAAGCTTTTCAAAATTATCATAACGTACCACCTGGTAGCAAACAGCTACTCTCTGAAGGATTTTTCTGAGTCTTCCATAAGTTTCAAGCTATTTTATTACATTTTATTACATTTCCAGATAAACCACACACACGGTATACTTACTTATGTATTTCATAGTTACATACAGAGTGATGAAAAAATAACAAATTATCGAAGTTTAGTAGATAAAAGTGATAGTAGATTATGATTCTAGGAGCTTTGAGTAGGTATAGATTAAATTTTGAGATAAAATTCGACGTTTTTTCAGTACATTTTTGAATTTAATACGCGTACATTACCACTTTTCAACCACTGTAGCTAAGAATTACCCTGCTTGCATTCACTGTACAATCAATATACACCGTGACGTAAACAAAAAGTGAGATACGAATCTCTGTTCGCAGATTACGCGCCATCATCGAGATCACTGAGGAGGGTATGCAGTTGACGCATCCCTCGATCCTCTAAAGCCTGGAAATAAGCGTGCAGAGGTCGGAGTGAGTAATCGTTCGACGTGGTGCGTGCGTACGTGCGTTCGTACGCGCGTGTTACCTTCGCTGCTTGTATGCGAAAAGAGCGGGGTAGAGCCTGCAGAGAGACCGGATTTCGAAGAAAGATGTTCTGGCCGGACACGTGACATGTGAAGAACATACGAGTAGAGAAATATTTGCAGAATACACAGGGAAGACGAACAGTAGCTGACAAGAAACAGAGTGAGGGAGAGAAAGAGAGGGGGAGTGTGTGTGTGTGTGAGAGAGAGAGAGAGAGGGAGAGAGGGAGGAAGGACAGAAGGGGCGAGGGGGAGAGAGAGAGAGAGAGAGAGAGAGCGAGAGAGAGAGGGCAAAAGGGAGGAGAAATAGGGAACGAGAGGTATTTTCGCTAAAATTGTAAGGATGGATAGTTCGCAAAGCTAGAAGCGAGGATCGCAAATGAGAAAACGAAGCCTGGAGGTATCGCTTCTATGAGAACGAACGTGAAATACGTTAAACACGAGCACAAAGACGAGTAGCCGTAGGAAAATTAGTTATACCGAGCTGGTCTGACCGAAAACGGATAGCTTAAAAGAATTCTAAACGATAAACTAGCTGGTACCATAAGAAAATTTTATATGTAAAACAAATTGCTTTAAGTAGGAGAACAAAGGATTTGAACAAAAAAAAAAACAAAAAAAAATAAAAAGAAAAAAAGGAAGAGAAGAGCAAAACGATTTCTACGAACAGTAGAACTTTATTAGGGGCAGAGAAAAATAATTTTAAAAGAGAGGAAGTCTCAAGGTGACAAAGCACAGAAGCGATTATAGACGATACGTTTGGGATAATAATGAGCGAAAGCTGAAAGTCACCGGAAATAAAAGGTAGAAAAGTAAACGAGAAACATACGTACGTGGAACGAGAAGCTGAGGAAAGAAGGAAGGGAAGGAGACAGAAAGGAAATTGATTTATTGTCACGGGGAAATAAAACTCGCTTTCAGAACGCACAAAGTATTTTTCGGCAATAGTGAACTCTTCAGACATGAATGTGACTTCAGACGTGGACATTTTTGCAAACGAGAGTTACAACGTGAGCAACGGTCTCGATTGCGGAGGAGAACTACACTCGTACAGAATATGGGAACGCGTGTTGATCGTTATCATCGCGGTTTTCCTCAGTCTGACCACCGTTGTCGGTAACATCATGGTGATGATTTCGTTCAAGATCGACAAACAACTGCAAACGATCTCCAATTATTTCCTGTTCAGCCTAGCAGTTGCTGATTTCGCGATCGGTCTAATCTCCATGCCTCTCTTCACAGTTTACACTGTGCTCGGCTATTGGCCGTTGGGGCCGCATATCTGCGACACGTGGCTAGCATTAGATTACTTGGCCAGTAACGCATCAGTTTTGAATCTTCTTATAATCAGCTTCGACAGATATTTCTCTGTGACGAGGCCTCTTACCTACCGAGCCAAGAGAACTACTTCTAAGGCAGCCATTATGATCGGTAAGTTAGTGTTCTGTTATATTACTCAAATAAAACTAGTAATTTTTTCCTTTTCCTTTTTTTATAATGTATTATTTTCACAGGAATCGTCACGTTACATAAATTTATCCAAATTAAAGTTGATACCTTAATTCGCGAGAAACCATGTAATCCTCTGAAATATATTTCGTTTGGACTATATCGTTAAAGATATTTGTTAAAAAACAATATTTTCCTTTTGAAAGATACATTCCAACCACGAAGGGTCGGAAGTCGAAGGTATAGAATATTAATATTCATATCTATATCCATCTGTCTAACGATACCGATATCAAGGTGGACGTAACGTTCGATTCTGGATGAAGCTAGCTATAACACTTGCGAAACGTTGGGATGTTTCTTCCAAGAGAACACGGTTTACACTTGGAAATTTTAATTTTGATAATTGTGAGATACTTGAACACGAAAGTCTCGCGCCTTTAACTAAAATTATACGATTCAAAGAATATAAGTTTTACGAGATAACCGAAGAGGATGTGGCAAAATGAGCATAATATTAACGTTGGTAATGCATATTAACGTTTATGAGTTAAGAATCATTCGCTTTGAATGTATATAGATTCTGGTATGACGCGGTATGAAATGTACTAACTTTTTTCATTTCACTACACGCATAAATTAACCTTCGTATGACGATGGCCGGGT
>NW_016909964.1:0-350 GCF_001483705.2 Eufriesea mexicana
GTTAGATGATCTATTCATCAAACTATAGCAGGTTATAGATTTTGAATAGACTTATTCTGTGGTTAGTAGATGGATATACCTACCATTGGATTGAGAACGTTAGAGCTATCCGTCAAAATATAGCAGGTTATGAACTTTTACTGGACCTATCCTATGGTAAGTAGATGGCTATACCTACCATTGGATTGAGAACGTTAGAGCTATCCGTCAAAATATAGCAGGTTATGAACTTTTACTGGACCTACTCTATGGTAAGTAGATGGCTATAACTACCATTGGATTAAGAGCGTTAGGTGATCCATTCATCAAACTATAGCAGGTTATTGATTTTGAATAGACTAATTCTATGG
>NW_016909965.1:0-484 GCF_001483705.2 Eufriesea mexicana
CAGTATCTGGCTGGGAAACTCGATTTTCTGGACATTTTCGACTGATATCGCGGTGAGCGACCTTTCCCCCCTAAATAATGAGAAAAGACACTATTGGCGCGCTATATCCATTGTAATGCTAAAGAATCTGGATGGAAAACACGATTTTATGGACATTTTCGACTGATATCGTGGTGAGCTACCTTCCCCACCTAAATAATGAGATAAGATACTATTGGCGTGCTATAGCCATTGAACTGCTCTAGAGTCTGTTTGGAAAATTCATTTTTATTGACATTTTCGGCTGATATCGTGGTGAACTAACTTTCTTGCATAAATAAGGGTGAAATATGATATTGGTGTGCTATATCCATGGTATTGCAAGAGAATCTGGCTGGAAAATTCAATTTTGTTGACATTAACGACTACTATCGTGGTGACATAGCTTTCTTGCATAAAGAAGGAAGAAAGGTTCTACTGGTGTACTATAGTCACTGCAATCCTA
>NW_016909966.1:0-530 GCF_001483705.2 Eufriesea mexicana
GAGGAGATCTGACCTGACGTGACCTGACCTGACCTGACCAGACTGATCTGACCTGACGTGACCCTACCTGACATGGCCTGACCTGGCCTGACCTGAACTGACCTGACCTGAACTGACCTGGCCTGAACTGAACTGACCTGAACTGACATCATCTCACTGCCCTGACCTGACATGACCTGAGCTGAACTGACCTGGGCTGACCTTACCTGACTGATCTGACCTGGCCTGACCTGACCATATATGATCTGGCCTGACCTGCCCTCACCTGAACTGACCTGAACCGGCAGCATCTGACCTGACCTGACCTCACCAGACCTGACCTGACCTGACCTGTCCTGACGTGACCTGACCTGACTGATCTGACCTGAGCTGACCTGACCTGACCGACCTGACCTGACCTGACCTGACCTAACCTGACCTCACCTGACCTCACCTGACCTCACCTGACCTGAACTGTCCTGACTTTAACCGGCCTTACCAGACCTGACCTGTCCTGACTGACCTGACCTGACCTGACTGACCTGACCTGA
>NW_016909967.1:0-470 GCF_001483705.2 Eufriesea mexicana
AATATAATCTGTCCTCCTTATTTATGCATGAAAGTTATCTCACCACGATATTAGTCGAAAATGATAATAAAATTGAATTTTCCAGCCGGATTCTATAGCATTGCAACGGCTATAGCACGCCAATAGAATCTTTCCTCCTTATTTATGCAAGACAGTCAGCTCACCACGATATTAGTCGAAAATGTCAATAAAATTGAATTTTCCTGCCTCATTTTATAGCATTGCAATGGTTATAGAATGCCAACAGTATCTTTCCTCCTTATAAATGAAAGAAAGTTAGCTCACCATGATATTAGTCGAAAATGTCACTAAAACTGAATTTTCCAGCGGGATCCTATAGCAATGCAATGGCAATAGCACGCCAATGGAGTCCATCCTCCTTATTTATGTAAGACAGTTAGCTCACTACGATATTAGTCGAAAATGTCAATAAAATTGAATTTTCCAGGCAGATTCAATAGCAATGCAAT
>NW_016909968.1:0-954 GCF_001483705.2 Eufriesea mexicana
CTTTAACTGTTGTGCGGTACACAGCTGTTCGATGTATTTCAGCGCTCTTCTGTGCTCTAGTATATACTGCTTGTCTCTGGGGATGGCAGAAATAGTGGTACCGGCACTTTATTTAGTGGTAGTACATTTTTGGATATTTTCTGTTAGTTTGGGTTTGATTTGGGTACCTTTGACTTTTCTGATATACATTGCGATTCAATGGATTTCTGCGCTCTACTATCCACTAATATGTTCTGCTTGACTCTGCGGTGGCCAGCAGTAGTCGTCGCGGCACGTTATGTTGAGTCATATTATATTCGCTTATGTTAAGGTTGGCTTCGTTAGGAGAGGGTAGCTTTGTCTTTCGTCCTGTACATAGTGATTCGGCTGATCTGTAAGCCATACGTTGCTCTACTACATTCTGCTGGACCCTGGGGAGGCCAGCAATAGTGGTCTCGGCACTTTGTTTTAGGTCAGGTTATGCTCGGTTTGGTTGGCTTGGTATAACTTTGGTCAGGATAGCTTCAACTTTTTTGCTGTACAATGCTCTTCGGTAAATTTCTGCTCTCTACTGTGCTCCAGTATGCGCTGCTTGGCTCTGGAGAGGCCAGGAGTGGTCGCCTCGGCACGTTAGGTTCAGCTATGTTGCGTTCGGTTGTTTTACGTTTGCTGGGTTAGGATAGGGCAGCTTTGACTTTTGTGCTATACACTGCTATTCGGTGCATTTCGGCGTTCTTTATTGCTATTATATACTCTGCTCGACTACCGTAATGGGAGCAGTAGTGCCCGTGGCACGTTTGGTTTAGTTAGATTACGTTCCGTTAGGTTAGGCAGGTAACGTTTGATTAGGGTAGCATTGACTTTCGTGCTATGCGCAGATATTCGGTGGACTTCTGCCCTCCGCTTTGCTCAACTCTAATCTGCTGGAGTCCGGGGAGGCCAGCAACAGTGGTCGCGGTACGTTACATTTTGTTT
>NW_016909969.1:0-219 GCF_001483705.2 Eufriesea mexicana
TGCTTCGCTCTGGGAAGGCCAGCCATAGTGGTCTCGGGACGTTCCGTTGAGTTACTTTACGTTTGGTTAGGTTAGGTTAGGCTAAGTTTGGTTGGCGTGACATTGACTTTTGTGCTATACACAGCTATTCGGTTAATACCTGCACTCTTCGTTGCTCTATTAACGTGCGCTTCACTCTGGGGATGCGAGCAATAGTGGCGGTGGCACGTTTGCTCGGGT
>NW_016909970.1:0-10529 GCF_001483705.2 Eufriesea mexicana
ACAGTAAATCGCAGTAGTTCGCCGAGAAACAGTTTACACGGCGAAAGTCGAAGCTATCCGAACCAAACCCATGCTACCATAACCTAGCCTAACGTAGCCCAACTCAACCTAACCCGCCGATACCATCATTGCTGGCCGACCACGAGGCGAGCAGAGTACAGTACAGCAATGTAGAGAGTAGAAATCCTCCGAATAGCGGTGTACAACGGAAAAGCCGCAACAGCCCTATCCTAACCTAACCAGTCGTAATATGACCAAACGTAGCCTAATAAAGTCTGTCGTGCCACGACCACTATTGCTAGCCATTGCAGAGTCGAGCAGAGTCTAGTAGAGCACAGTAGAGCGCAGAAATCCACCAAACAGCAATGTAGAGCAGAAATGTCGAACATATCGTGACATAACCAGGCCAAACCTAACCCACACAAACTTATAATGACTAGACCGAACGTGCCGTGACCACTATTGCTGTCTTTCACAGAAGCAAGCAGAATATGATAGCGCGCAGTAGATCACACATGTCTATAGGTCGGCAGTGTATGGCACGAAGTTCAAAGATAATATATCCGATCAAAAACAAACCTAACCAAACCAAACGTAACCTAACGCGCCACTGCAACAATTTCTTTAATTCCCGGAGAGTAGCATGGAATATATGATCACAGTAGAGCGCTGAAGTCCACCGAACGGCACTGTAGAGTACGAGAGTCATAGCTGTCCTTTCCGAACATATCCAAGCGTGACCCAACCAAACGCAGCCCAACTCAACCTAATCTGCCGGCACCACTATTGCTGGCCACCCCAGCGCCAAGCGGAGAACATTAAAGCCCAGTAGAGCGCAGAAATAAACCGAGTAGCAGTGCATAGCACAAAAGTCGAGGCTATCCTATCCTAAACGAACCAAACGTATCATAACTCATCCAGACGTACCGAGGTCAATATTGCTATCCACCGCAGAGCCAAGAGTAACATATTAGAGGGGAGTAGAGCGCAGAAATCCATAAAATCGCAGTGCGTAGCATAGTAGTCGAAGCTACCCTGACCCAGCATACACAAACGTAACACCAGAGGAGACTATAGCGCAAAAGCCCACCGAATAGCGGTCTATAGCATAAACGTCAAATCAATCCTATCCTAACCTTACCAAACGTAACATAACCAAGCATAATCTATCCCAAACTAACTTGCCGAGACCACACTTGCTGGCCTCCCCGGAGACAAGCAGAACATACTAGGGAACAGTAGAGCGCAGAAATGCACCAAACAACCGTTTATACCACGAAAGTCAAAGCTATCCAAGCCTAACCCAAACTGACATACGCAAACCGAACGTAGCCTAACACAACCTGACTGGATGAGACAACCATTACTGACCTCCACAGAGTCATACAGACTATAATAGAGCACAGTAGAGCGTAGAAATACACCAAAAAGCAATGCATACCACAAAAGACGAAGCCATCCTGACCAAACCATGCTTAACCTAACCTAACGTATCGTTACGTAACTCAATCTATCGTGCCACGGCCGACCATTGACGGCATCTGCAGAGATGAACGGCGCATAGTACAGCAACGAAGAGCGCGGAAATCCACCGAACAGCAGTGCATAGTACAAAGCTATCTCGTCCTATCCAAGCCAAGCCCAGCCAAGCCAAACGTAATCTAACTAAACCTAACGTGCCGCGACCACTACTACTGGCATCCCCATGGCCGTGCAGAACATATTAAATGAGAGTAGGACGCAGACACCCATAGAACCGCAGTGTATAGCAGAAAAATCAAAGCAATCCAAACTTAATCTCTGCTAACATAAACTGACCGAACGTAACCGAACCCAACCTATGGTGCCACGACCGCTTTTGCTGCCCTCCCCAGGGTCGAGCACAGTATAGTAGAGCAATGAAGAGGGCAGAAGACCTCCGAATAGCAGCGTACAGCGCAAATGTCAAAGGTATCCCATACTAACCTAATCAAACATAATCAAATCAAACGTCACAAAGTTGAAACTGACATGCCGAGAGCACTATTGCCGGTCTCCTCAGCATCAAGCAAAGCATATTAGAGGACAGTAGGGCCAAGCGGTCCGTAGAATGGCAGTATATAGCACGACAGTCTATGATACCCTAGCCTAACCCAAACAAACCCAACCGAACCAAACGCATCATAGCTCAGACCTACTTTCCGAGATCAATACTGCTCGCCTTCACATAGCCAAGTAGAATGTACTAGAGCACAGTAAAGCGCACAAATCCTCCTAATAGCAGTGTATAGCACAGAAGTCAGCGCCAGCTTTACCACACAAAGCCTAACCCATCCGAAGTATAAGTAACCTTTGTCAACCGAAAGTGCCACGATCACCATTGCTGCCCTTCGAAGAGACAAGCACAAGCTAGTACAGCAATGCAGAGCGCAGATGTCGACAGAATAGCAGTGTCAAGCATAAAAGTCAAAGCTATCCTATCCTAACATGACCAATCGTAACATTACCAAACGTAGCCTAACAAAACTTATCGTGCCATGGCCACTAATGCTGTCCTCCCCAGAGTCGAGTAGGGCATAGTAGAGCACAGTAGGGCGAAAAAAGCCAACAAATAGCAATGTACAGCACAAAAGTCGTAGATACCCTGAGCAAACCACACCCAGCGTGACCAAACCAAACGTAGAAGAACTGAACCTAATGTGCCGCAAACAATATTGCTGGCTGCCCCAGAGACAAGCAGAGCATAATAGAGGAGTGCCGGGCGCAGAAATCCATAGAATCGCAGTGCCCAGCAGAGAAGAAGAAGCCGTCCAAACCTTACCAAGGCTAACATAACCTATCCAAACGTAGCCTAACAAAACCTAACGTGCCGAGACCACCATTGCTGGCCGAGCCAGGGCCAAACAGAAAATACTGGAACACAGTAGAGCCCAGATATCCGCGGACAGCCGTGTATAGCACTACAGCCTACCCCATCCTCTCCTAACATCACCAAACGTACCCTAACTCGCCCTAACGTGCCGAGGCCACTATTGCTGTCCCCAGTACCAAGCAGAACATACTACAGCACAGCAGAGGGCAGAAATCCACCGAATTTCAATGTATAGCGCAAATGCCGTAGATATCCCAACCTGACCTGTCCTAACCTGACCTAACCGAACGTAGAATAGCTCAATGTGACGTCCCACGACCACCGCTCCCGGCCACCCCGAGCCAAGCAGAATGTAGTAGAGCACAGTAGATCACAAATATCCTCCGAATGACAGTGCATAGCACGAAAGTCAAAGCTATCCTAACCAAACATACGCTAACCTAACATTACCAAACCTGACATGAATATTAGTTACGCGCCAAAGACCACCATTGCTCGCCTCCTCTGAGTCGAGCAGAGTGTGGTAGAGAAATTTAGAGCGCAGAAATCCACCGAATACCAGTGTATAGCGCAAAAGTCAAAGCTATCATAACCTAACCATACCTAACCTAATCTAACCAAACGTAATCTAACTATACCTAACATGCCGAGACCACTATTACTGACATCCTTGGAGTCAAGCAGGGCGTACTGGAGCCCAGTAGAGAGCAGGGATCCAACGAATAGCAGTGTATAGCACAAAAGTCAAATCCATCGTAAACAAACCTAACCCAAGCTTGCCTAACTAAACGTAACCTAACTCAACCTGTCGTGCTGCGACCACTATTGCTGGCCACCTCGGATTCGAGCAGAGTATAATACAGCAATGTAGAGCTTAGAAAGTCACTAAATATCAGTGTATACCACGAAAGTCATAGGTATCCAAGCCTAACACAGAACAACGTAGTCTAAACCAGCGTGGCATAACTCAACATAACGTGCCAATACCACAATTGCTGGCCACCGCAGAGCAAAGAATGGCATGCAAGAGCACAGTAGAGCGCAGAAACACACCCAAATGCATTGTATAGCACAAAAGTCAAAGGTATAATCCCCTACCCTGACCAAGCGTAACACAGCCAAACGTAGCCTATTTCTACATAACGTGACGAGACCACTATTACTGCCCTCTGCAAGGTCGAGCAGAGTATAGTAGAGCACAGTAGTGCCCAGAAGTCCATAGAATAGCAGTGTTTAGCACAAAAGTCAAAGGTATCCTAGCCACACCCAACCCAATCTCACCAAACCAAACGTAACCTAGCGCAACCAAACGTGGACTGACCGCTATTGCTGACCTCCCCAGTGTCAAGCAGAGTATAGTAGAGCACACTAGAGTGCAGAAATCCACCGAATAGCAGTGTACAGCGCAAAGGTCATATCTATCCTAGCCTAACATAACCAAACATAACATAAGCAAACGTAACCTAACCCAACCGAACGTGCCTAGACAACTATTGCCGACATCCACAGGTGCAACCAGAATATGCTAGAGCACAGTAGAACGCAGAATTCCGCCGCATCTTAGTGCGGAGCATAAAAGTCATGGGTATCTTAACCCAACCTGATTCAATCGAACCCTACATAACGTAGCCTGATTGAAAATAACGGGACGATAGCACCATCGCTGCCCTTCCTAGAGACAAGCTGAACATATTAGGGCGCAGTATGGCGCAGAAATCTGTAGCATCGCGGTGTATAGCAGGAAAGTCACAGCTAGCCGTACCTAACCCAAACCAATATAACCTAAACAAACGAAGCCAATCTCCAGCTCACGTGCCGAGACCACTATTACTGGCCTCCGCAGAGTCCAGCAGAGTATAGTACAACATCGTAGAGCGTAGAAATCTACTGAATTGCAGTGTATAGCGCAAAAGACAGCTCTATCCTGTCATAGCATATCCAAACGTGATTTTATCGAACGTAACATAACATGACCTGACGTGCCGAGACCACTATCGCTGGCCTCCATACAGGCAAGCAGAATATACTAGTGCAGAGCAGAGCGCGGAAACCCAAGGAAAAGCTGTGTATAGCACAAAAGTCAAAGCTACCCTAGCCTAACCTAACGAAACGCAACATAACCAAGCGTATCGAAAAACAACCTATCTGTCCTACACCACTACTTCTGCCTCCCAGAGTCAAGCACAGCTTATTAGAACAACGTTGAGCGCAGAAATCGACCGAATAGCAGTGAATGGCAGAAAGGTCTATGCTATCATCTGCTTACCTAACCAACCGTGACATACCAAAACGTAAAATAACTCAACCTAACTTGCCGCAACCGCTATTACTGGCCTCCTCAGAGAATAGCAGGGTACAGCTGGGCAACGTAGAGCGTAGATATCCACTGAATAGCAGTGTATGGCACAAAAGTCAAAGCTATCCTTTTCTGTCCTATCCAAACGTAATATAACCAAACGTAGCTTAACCTAACCTGACGTGCCGAGACCATACTTGCAGGCCTCCCCAGAGCCAAGCAGAAAATAAGAGAGGAAAGTAGAGTGCAGAAATCCAACAAGTAGCAGTGTATAGCGTAAAAGTCAAAGCCTTCCTAACCAAGCGCATGCTGACCTATCCTAACTGAACGTATTCTATCAAAGCATAGAGTCACACGTCCGCCATTTCTGACCTCGCCAGTGTCGAGCAGCGTATTGTAGAGCAATGAAGAGCGCAGAAACCCCGAATAGCGGTGTACAGCACAAAAGTCAAAATTATAACATCCTAACCTAACTAAACGTAACAACAAAACGTAACATAAGTCAACCTAACGTGCCTAGAACGCTATTGCTGAGATCTCCAGAGCCGGGCAGAATAAACTAGAGCGCAGTAGACCGTAGAAGTCTGCCGCATTGAGGTGTAAAGCACGAAAGTCAAATATATCCTAACCTAACCTGTCCCAAACTAACTTATTCAAACGTGATATAACGCAAACTGTAGTGCCTAGACCACGCTTGCAGGCTTGCTTATCGCGAAACAAGACATATTAGACGGGAGTAGCGCGCAGACTTCCATAGACTGGCAGTGTATGGTACAAGAGTGAATGGCGTCCTGTCCTAATCTGCCCTATGCTGACCTAACCAAACGTAGCATAGCTTAACGTAACGTTCAGAAACTACTATTTGCGGCAGCCACAGAGCCGAGCAGAGAATATTAGAGCAATGTAGAGCGAAGAAATCCACAGCATAGCGGTGTATAGTATAAAAGTCAAAGCTACAATGTCCTATCGTAACCAAGCGTAACATACCAAACGTAGTATAATTGAGCGACGCGTGCCGAGACCACCATTGCTGTCCTACAGAGAGACAAGCAGCACATACTAGGGCAGAGTATAGCCCAGAAATCCACCGAATTGAAGTGTATAGCACTAATGTCAGAACCATCATAAGCAAACCTAACCCATCCTAGCCAAAGCAAACCTAACCTAGCTCAACCTATCCCATCACGACCACTATTGCTGGCCACCTCAGAGTCGAACCGAGTACAACAGAGAGATGTACAGCGCAGAAATCCATCGAATAGCAGTGTATGGCGCAAAAGTCAACGTTGCTGTATCCTAACCTAACCAAACATAACCAAGTAGAACGAAGCCTAACTCCACCTATCCGGCCTACACCACCAGTGCCGACCTCCCCAGATCCAAGCAGAGCAGGCTAGAGCACAGTAGAACACAGAAATCACTGGCGTTGTGTAAAGCACCAAAGTCGAAGATATCCTGACATAACCAGACATAATCAAACATAACCAAACGTTACACAACTCAACCTAACCCGCCGCGACCTATATTACTGCCCTCCACATAGTGAGGCTGAACATATTACAGGTGAGTAGAGCGCAGAAATCCATAGAATCGAAGTGCACATCCCAATAGGCGGAGCTACAATACCCCGACGCAACCAAACGCAGCGCAAACGAACGTAGCTAAACTCAACCTAACATTCAGACACCACTATTTCCTGCCTCCGCAGAGCCAAGCAGAATATTCTAGAGCGCAATGGAACGCTGAAATCCACCGAAAAGCATTGTATACCGCGTAAGCCAGAGCTATCCAAACCTAACCCTGACGAACGTAACCAAACCAAACGTAGCCTAACACAACATAATGTTCCGAGACCATTACTGGTCCCCCCTCCACCCATAGCAACGCAGAGCATATTAAAGAACAGTAGCACTAACGA
Source organism: Eufriesea mexicana (assembly GCF_001483705.2). Lineage (NCBI taxonomy): Eukaryota > Metazoa > Arthropoda > Insecta > Hymenoptera > Apidae > Eufriesea > Eufriesea mexicana. Next base: position 7,066 of record NW_016909970.1, read on the forward strand.
AATCTAACGAAAAGCAGTATGGAGCGCAAAAGTCAAAGGTACATTATCCTAACATTACCAAACGTAACGCTATCGAACGTAACCAAACTCAACATAACGCGCCGCCACCACTATTGCGGCCTTCCCCAGAGCCAAGCAGAAGATATTAGAGAAGAGTGGGGCGCAGAAATCCATGGAATCGCAGTGTACAGGAGAGAAGTCGAAGATATCCAAACCTAACACATACAAGCGTAACATAAGCTAACGTAGCCAGTCTAAACCTAACGTGCTACGACCGGTATTGCTGTTCTCCACAGAGTCGAGCAGAGTATAGTAGAGGAATGAAGAGCGGAGGAATCCACCGAATATCAGTGTATAGCACAAAAGTCGAGGATATGCTATCCCAACCTAACAAAACGAATCACGACTAAACGAAACTAACCCTACCTAGCGCGCCGCGGCCACCATTTCTGGCCAGCACAAAACAACGCAGATAGTGCTAAATCTCAGTAGAGCGCAGAAATCCACCGCATACCAGTGTACAGCACAAAAGTCAAAGCTATCCTATCCTAAACGGGCCCAACGTGACGTAACCGAGCGTAATCTAACAAAACCCAACGTGTCGAGACCACTATTGCTGCATTCCCCAGAGACACGCATAACATACTAGAGCGCAATATAGGGTAGATATTCACCGAACAGCTGTGTACTCCGCGAAAGTTAATACTATCAGTACCTAAAAGAAACTAACGTAACACAACCAAACGTAGCCTAACACAACCTACCTTGCCGAGGACGCAATTGCAAGCCCCCACATACACAAGCAGAGCATATTAGAGCGCAGTAGAGAGCTGAAATCCACTGAATAGCAGTGTACAGCACAAGAGTCTCAGCTATCCTTTCCAAACCTAACCAAGTCTTACCGAACCAAACGTTGCCTAACTCAAACTAACATGCCGAGACCACCATTGCTGGCATTCACAGCGCCAAGCAGGCCACATTAGAGCAGACCAAAGCGCAGAAATTCACGGAATAGCTGTGCATAACAAAAAGGTATGTGCTATCCTAACAAAACCTAACAAAGCGTAACATAACGTAACGCAGCCTAACTGAACCTAACGTACCGAGATCACAATTGCTGGCCTCCCCATCGCAAAGCAGAGTATATGAGAGCACAATATAGCGCAGAACATCACCTAATAACAGTGTATTGCACAAAAGTCAAAGCAATCCTGTCCTAACCTAACCAAACCTAACATAAGCAGACGTAACGAAGCCCACCTCAACATGCCACGACCACTACTGCTGGTCTCACGATAGCTAAGCAGAGTATAGCAGAGCAATATAGAACGCCGAAATCGTCAACATTACAGTGTATACCACAAAAATCTAAGACATCCTAACCAAACTTGACCTAACTGGACCTAACCGAAAGTAACCCGACTCAGCCCAACGCGTCACGACTGCTACTGCTGGCCCCCACAGAGGCAAACAGATGCTAGTAGAGCAACGCGGTGCGCAGATATCGACCGAATAGCAGTGTAAATCACAAAAGTCGAATCTAGCCCAACCAAGCCTAACATATCCTGGCTAAGGCAAGCGTAACCTAATCCAACATATCGCGACGAGACCACTATTTCTCGCCTCCCGAGGGTCGAGCAGAGTGCAGCAGAGTAATGTAGAGCGCAGGAATACTCCGAATAGCAGTGTACAGCATTTAGGTCAACGATATCCTATCCCAACATATTCAAGCCTTACCTAACCAAACGTAACATAACCGAACGTTGCTGAACTCAACCTAACGTGCCGAGTCCACTACTTCTTGCATCTTCAGAGCCTAGCAGAATATACCAGAGCACAGTCAAGCACAGGAATCCGCCTCGCTGGAGTGCAAAGACCTACACTGCTCTATTCTGATCTGCTCGAATCTCCGGTGGCTGGTGTAATGGACGCCGCACGTTAGGTTGTGGTAGATTACGTTTGGATACATTAGATTACGATGAGCTGGGTCAAGATAGCTGTGGCTTTTGTGCTACACACTTTTATTCTGTGGACCTCTGCGCCCATCTGTGCGCTATCTCAATCTGCTTGTCTCTGCGGACGGCAGGAATAGTGCTCTCGGCGGGTTAGGTTTAGTTATGTTACGTTTGGTCGGGGCAGGTTTGGCTACGTTTAGTCAGGATGTCTTTCACTCTTGCGACATACACTGCAATTCGGAAAATTACTGAGTCCTATATTTCTCTGGTATATTCTGGTTAGCTCCCGTGGGGCCAGCAACAGCGGTCGTGGCGCGTCAGGTTCGGTTAAGTTACGTCAGCTAATGTTACATCTTGTTATGTTAGGAATGGATTGCTCTCACTTTTGTGCTATACGTATCTATTCGGAGGACTCCTGCGATCCACTGGGTTCTAGTATATTCTGCTTGGCTCTGCCGAGGCCAGCAGTAGTGATCGCCGAACGTTAGGATGAGTTGGGTCATGTCCTGTTACGTTACGTTAGGCTAAGTTTGGTAAGGGTAGCTTTGACTTTCGTGCTCTACACAGTTGTACGGTGCATTCCTAGTTACGTTGAGTTTGGCTACGTTACGTTAGGTTATGTTAGTTTGGGTTAGGTTTGGATATCTTTGACCTTTCTGCTGTACACTGCGGTTCTGTAGATTTCTGCGCCCTACTCTCCTCTAATATGTTCTGCTTGTCTCTGGGTAAGACAGCAATAGTGGTGTCGGCATGTTCGGTCGAGCTTGGTTACGTTTGGTTAGATTACGATTGGTTAGGTTAGGGCAGAATTGTTATGACTTTTGAGATATAGACTGTTATTAGGTGGATTTCTACGATCTATCCTGCTTTACTATACTCTGCTCACCTCTGGGGAGGCCAGTAATAGTGGTCCCGGCACGTTAGGGTGAGTTAGCCGGTGTTAGGTTTGGTTACGTTCGCTTTGATATGTTTGGATAGATTTGGCTTTCGTTGTATACACTGTTCTTAGATGCATTTCGGCGGTCTACTTTGCTCTATTATACTCTGCTCGACTCTGGGAAGGCCAGCAATTGTTTTCGCGGCAAGTTATGTTCAGTCAGTCTACGTTTGATTAGTTTGGGGTATTTTAGGTTAGCTTAGGTTCACTCACACTTTTTTGCGATGCACTGTATCCTGGTGACTTCCGGCGGTCTACCGTGCTCAAGTAAATTGTGCTTGTCTCTTGGGAGGTAAGCAATGGCGTTGTAGGCACGATAGGATGAGATATATTCGTTTGTATATGCTACGTTAGGTTATTTTGGGATAGAATAAATCCGAATTTTGATCTATACACTACTACTCCGTGGATTTCTGTGCTCTTTGTTGCTCTACTATTCCCTACCCGAATCAGGGGCGGACAGCTATGGCTGGCGTGGCGAGATAGGTTGAGATATGTTACGTTTGGTTAGGTTTGGTTAGGCTCGGCTCGGTAAGGATGGCTGTGACTTTTGTGCTATACGCCGCTATTCG
>NW_016909971.1:0-3145 GCF_001483705.2 Eufriesea mexicana
TCGAAGCAATTTCTTCCAAACGTAGCCAATCGTGATACAATCAGTCGTGACGTAACAAAAATTTGCGTGCCGAGACCACAATTGCTAGACTACATAGAGCCAAGCAGAATATACTAGAACACAGTAGATCGCAGAAGCATACCGCACTGCAGTGTATATCACTAAAGTCAGTGCGATCATAAACAAACGGAACCTAACCTAATCTAACCAAACGAAACCTAACTCAACCTATCGTGCCGCGACCGCAATTGCTGGCCTCCGCAGAGACGAGCAGAATATCGTAGAGCAATGGAGAGCACAGAAATTCACTGAATAGCTGCGTAAACCTCGAAAGCCGAAGATATGTGCTCCTAACCTAACGAAACGTAACATAACCGACCGAACAGAACTCAACGTAAAGTGTCAACACCACTATAGCTGTCCTCCCAGAACAAAGCAGAAAGTGTTAGAGCAGAGTAGAGGGCAGGAACCAACCGAGCAGCAGTGTATATCACGAATCTTAGGGCCATCCATTCCTAACCTAGCAAATCCTGATGTAGCCAAACCTAACTTAACACAAAATAACGTGCCGCGGCCACTATAGCTGTCCTCGCCAGATTGGAGCAGAGTATAGTAGAGCTATGTAGATCGTACACGTCTACGGAATAGCAGTATACAGCACACAATACAACCCTATCCTATCATAACGTATCCAAACGTAATAAAACGAAGCGTAACATAGCTCAACCTATCGTGCCTAGATCACTATTGCTGACCTCCCCAGAGCAGAGCAGAATAAACTAGAGCACAGGAGAGCGCATAAATCCGCCGCACTCATGTGCAAGGCACAGAAGTCAAAGGTACCCTAACCTATCCTGACAAATCCTAACATAGCCAAACGAAGCCTGCCGCAAACTAACGTACCGAGAACACCACTGCTGATATTCCCAGCACCAAGCAGAGCATATTAGAGCACAGTAGGGCGCAGAAATCCACCGAATAACAGCGTATGACGCAAAAGTCGAATCTAGCCTATCCTAACGCATAAAAGTGTTACATAAGCAGACGTAACGTGACCCATACTGACGTTCCACGACCGGTACTGCCGGCCTCACGAGAGCTGAGCAGAGTGCAGCAGAGCAATGTAGAGCGCTGAAATCGTCCGAATAGCAGTGCATAGCAATAAAGCCAAACCTATCCTAACACTGCCTAACCAAACCCAAAACGACCAAGCGTAATTTAACTCGATCTAGCCAGCTGCGACCACTATTGCTGGCCTCCCTGGGTCCTGCAGAACACGTTAGAGGAGAGCACGTCGCAGAAACCCATAGAATCGCAGTGTATAGCAGAAAAATCAAAGCCATCCGTATATTACCCATGCTACCATAAACCAAGCGTGACCAAACATACACTAACGTGCCAGGACAACTGTCGCTCGCATCCCGAGAGTCGAGGAGAGTATAGTAGAGCAATGTGGAGCGCAGAAATCCACCGAGTAGCAGTATATAGCGCAAAAGTGAAAGATACCTTGTCCTAACCTAACCAAGCTTAACACTACCAAACGCAGCCTAGCAAAGCCTTTCGTGCCACGACCACAATTGCTGACCTCCCCAGATTCGAGCAGAGTATATTAAAGCACTGTAGAGCGCAGAAAGCCACCAAATAGCAATGTATAGCACAAAAGACATAGCCAACCTTAACGAACATAACCTAACATAGCCTAACCTAACCTAACAAAACCTACCGTGCCGCGGCAGCCATTTTTGGCTTCCCCACAGTCGAGTAGAGAATAGTAGAGATACGAAGAGCGCAGAAGTCCACCGAATAGCAGTGTATAGCACAAAGGTCTAAGTTACCCAACCATAACCTAACCCATCGTAACAGAGCCAAACGTAACGAAACTATACCTAACTAGCCGCCGCCACTATTGCTGGCCTCCGGAGTGTCGAGCAGAGTATAGTAGATCAATGCAGTGGGTAGAAGTACACCGAATAGCAGTGTGTAGCACAAATTCAATGCTATCCTGTCCTACCCTATCCAAACAGATTGCAACCAAACGCAACCTGACAAAGCCTAACGTGCCTGGACCGCTATCGCTGACTACCCCAGAGCTAAGCAGAATATGATGGAGCACAGTAGAGCGAGGAGAGCCACCGGATAGTAGCGTATAGCACAAGACAGGTATATTCTAACCTAACGGGTCCGAAATGAACGTAACCAAACTAAGACTAACTAAACATAACGTGTAGTGACCATTATTGATGGCCCCCACAGTGCCAAGCAGAACATATTAGAGCGCAGAAGGGCGTTGAAGTTCGGCGAGTAGGAGTGTACGGCGTACAAGTCAAAGTACCATAACCAAACCTAACCCAACCATGCCTAACCAAACGTAACATAATCCAAACTAACGTGCCTAGTACAATGTTGCTGGCCTCCGCAGTGCCAACCAGAGCATACCAGAGCACCGTAGAACGCAGAAATCCTCCGAAAAGCATTATATACCACGAAAGTCGTAGCCATGCGAACATAACCTAGACAAGCATAGCCTAACCCAACTGAGCCTGACTCAGGCTATCGTGTCAAGACCACTATTTCTGGCCACCTCAGAGTCAAGCAGAGCATATTAGAGGGGAGTAGAGCGCAGAAATCAATGGAATCGCAGTGTACAGCAGAAAAGTCGATACTATCCAATCCTAAGCAAAGCTAACATAACATAACCGAACGTAACATGTATGAACTTAGTTTGCCGAGACCACTATTGCCGGCGGCCTCGGAGTAGTGCAGGTTGTAGTAAAGCAACGTAGAACGTAGAAATCCTGCCAATAGCAGTGTATAGCGCAAACGTAGGAGCTACCGTGTCCTAACATATCCAAACGTAATAAAGCCAAACGTAACCCAACATAACCTAACATCCTGAGACCACTATTACTGGACTCCCCATAGCCTTGCAGAACACGCTATAGCAGAGTAGATCGGAGAACGCCACCAAATAGCAGCGACTAGCGAAAACGCCAAGGAGACCCTTGCGATACCTGACCTAACCTTACTTAACCGTACGAAGACTAAATAAACCTAACGAACCAAGACAACTGACGCTGGCCCCCAGAGCCAAGCAGAGTGAATTAGAGCACCGTAGAGCGCAGAGATCCACCGAGTAGCAGCGTAC
>NW_016909972.1:0-622 GCF_001483705.2 Eufriesea mexicana
GTCTCAACATAAAGTTACGAGACCAATATTGCTGGCCGCCCCGGCTCCAGTCAGAGCATATTAGTGAACAATAGAGCACTGGAATCCATGGAATAGCAGTGAAAGTCACAAAAGACAAAGTAGCCTCCCCTAACCTAGTCGAACGTAATACAACTCAAGCTAACTTGGCAAGACCACTATTGCTGGCCTCCACAGAGGAAAGCAGAATGTACTAGATCACAGTCGAGCGCAGAAGTCCACCCCGTTGCAGTGAATAGCGCAAAAGTCGAAGATATCCTGCCATAGCCTGGCCCAGACTGACCTAACGGAACGTAGTATTGCACATCACATAGTGTCGCGACCACTGCTGCAGGCGCTCCAAAGCAAGCACAATATAGTAGAGCGCAGTAGGGCACAGGAATCCACCACATAATAGTGTATAGTTCGAAAGTCAAAGCTATCACCACCAAACTTAGCCTAAACTAATCAAACCAAACGTAACCTAACTCAAACTAACGTGCCCTGACCACCGCTGCTCGCTCCCCAGAGACGAGCGTAATATAGATCATTCTATAGCACGTAAATGCACCGAATAGCTGTGTACACTACAAAAGTCAGAGAAACCCTAACCAAACCTTCCTAA
>NW_016909973.1:0-613 GCF_001483705.2 Eufriesea mexicana
ATATTAGTCCAAAATGTCAATAAAGTTGAATTTTCCTGCAGTATTCTATAGCATAGCGACAGCTGTGGCACGCCAATTGTATCTTTCCTCCTTATTTATGAAAGAAAGATAGCCCACCACGATATCAGTCGAAAATGTCAATAAAATTGAATTTTCCAAACACATTCTATATCAGTGCAATGCCTATTGCACGCCAGTAGTATCTTTCCTCCTCATTTATGCAAGAAAATTAGCTCACCACAATATTAGCCGGAAATGTCAATAAAATTGAATTTTCCATGCATACTTTATAGCATTGCGACGGCTAATCTCGCCAATTGTATCTTACCCCCTTTTTTATGCAAGAAAGCTAGCTCACCACGATATTAGTCGAAAATGACAACAAAATTGAATTTTCCAGGAAGATTCTATAGTGCTGCAATAGCAATAGCACGCCAATAGAATCTTTCCCCTTTATTTATGCAAGAAACTCGCTCACCACGATATTAGTCGAAAATGTCAGTAAAATTGAATTTTCCAGCCATATTCTATAGCATTGCGACGGCTATAGCACGCCAAATGAATCCTTCCCCCTTATTTATGAAAGGAAGATACCTCACTATGATATTAGTTG
>NW_016909974.1:0-223 GCF_001483705.2 Eufriesea mexicana
CTACAACAGATTATAGATATTTAATGGACTTATTCCCTTGGAAGCAGATGGCTGTACTTGCCAAGGGATTGCAGGCGCTTGGCGAACTAATCACCGAGCTATGGCAGCTTATAGGTTTTGAATAGACTTATTCTCTGGCAAGTTGATGACTGTACTTGCCATTGGACTGAACGCGTTATGCGATCAATTCACCATGCTACAACAGGTTATAGACTTTGTATAG
>NW_016909975.1:0-542 GCF_001483705.2 Eufriesea mexicana
TACGGATGTATGGATGAATGCATGTATATATGTATGGATGTATATATGTATGTATGTATGGATTAATGGATGTATGAGTGGATGGATTTATGGATGTGTGGATGTATGAATGTATGGATTTATATATGTACGGATGTATGGATGAATGCATGTATATATGTATGGATGTATATATGTATGTATGTATGGATTAATGGATGTATGAGTGGATGGATTTATGGATGTGTGGATGTATGAATGTATGGATTTATATATGTACGGATGTATGGATGAATGCATGTATATATGTATGGATGTATATATGTATGTATGTATGGATTAATGGATGTATGAGTGGATGGATTTATGGATGTGTGGATGTATGAATGTATGGATTTATATATGTACGGATGTATGGATTTATGGATGTATGGCAGTGTGGATGGATGCATGTAAGAATGGATGTTCGTGTGGATGGCAGGATATGTGGATGGATGGACGTATTGATGTACAGGTGTATGGATGCATGAAAGTATGTTTGTATGGATGTATGTACGTATGGA
>NW_016909976.1:0-1591 GCF_001483705.2 Eufriesea mexicana
TCATTAAAATTGTTATTTCCTGTCAGATTCAAATGCATTGCAGTGACTATAGCACGCCAATAGTATCTTTCCTCCTTATTTATTCGGGAAGGTTTGCTCACCACGACATTAGCCGAAAATATCGATAAAATTGAACTTTCCAGTCAGAATCTATTGCATTGCAATGGCTAAACCACGCCAATAGTATCCTTCGTCCTTATATTTGGGTGAAAGTTTGCACACACACAAGAATGTCTGCACTCCGCGATATTAGCCGAAAATGTCTATAAAGTTGTACATTCCAGTCATATTCCATTGCATTGCAGAGGCTGTGGCACGCCAAAAACATCTTTGCTCCTGATTTATTCGTGAAAGTTTGCTCAACACGATATTAGTAGAAAATGTCAATAAAATTGAACTTTCCAGTCAGATTCTGTTGCATTGCAATGGCTATAGCACGCCGATAGTGTCTCTCCTCCTTATTTACGCAAGAAAGTGTGCTCACCACGATGTTAATCGAAAATGTCATTAAAATTGTTATTTCCTGTCAGATTCAAATGCATTGCAGTGACTATAGCACGCCAATAGTATCTTTCCTCCTTATTTATTCGGGAAGGTTTGCTCACCACGACATTAGCCGAAAATATCGATAAAATTGAACTTTCCATTCAGAATCTATTGCATTGCAATGGCTAAACCACGCCAATAGTATCCTTCGTCCTTATATTTGGGTGAAAGTTTGCACACAACGATATTAGTCGAATATGTCAATAAAATTGACCTTTCCAGCCTGATTCCATTGCATTGCAGTGGCTATAGCGCGGAGAAGAGAATCTTTCCTCCTTCTTTGTTCGAGAAAGATTGCTCACCACGATATTAGTCGAAAATGTCAATAAAATTGAACATTCCAGGCAGATTCTGTTGCATTGTAATGGCTATAGCACGCCGATAGTGTCTTTTATCCTTATATATGCATGAAAGCTTACTCGCCACGATATAAGTCCAAAACGTCTACAAAATGGACTCTCCATTCCGAATCTATTGCATTGCTTTCACTATATCACGCCAATGGAATCTTTCACACTGATATACGCGAGAAAGCTTGCTCGCCACGATATTATTCGAGAATGACAATGAAATTGTACTTTACCGTCATTTTCTACTGCATTGCTATGGCTATAATGCGCCAACGGAATCCATCCTCCATATTTATGCGAGAAAGCTGGCCCACCACGATATAAGTCGAAATTTCAATAAAATTGAACTTTCCAGTCAGTTTCCATTGCACAGCAGTGGCTATGGTACGGCAATAGGGTCTCTCATGCGTATTTATTCGTGAAAGTTTGCTCACCATTAAATTAGTCGAACATGTCATTAAAGTTGAACTTTCCGGTCAGATTCAATCGCTTTGCAACGGCAATAGCACACCAATTAGATCTTTCCTCCTTATTTATGCAAGAATGATACTCACCACGATATTAGTCGAAATGTCATTAAAACCATACTATCCAGTCATATTCTGTTGCATTGCAATGGCTATAGCATGCCGATAGAGTCTTTGATTCTTATTTATGCAAGAATGCTTGCACACAGCAATATTAGCCGAAAATGT
>NW_016909976.1:1713-11938 GCF_001483705.2 Eufriesea mexicana
ACGAACATGTCATTAAAATTGTTATTTCCTGTCAGATTCAATTGCATTTCAGTGACGATAGCACGCCAATAGTATCTTTCTTCCTTATTTATACGGGAAGGTTTGCTCACCACGAAATTAGCCGAAAATATCGATAAAATTGAACTTTCCAGTCAGAATCCATTGCATTGCAATGGCTAAACCTAGTCGAAAATGTCTATAGCATTGTACTTGCCAGCTAGATTCTATTGTGAAAGTTTGCTCACCACGATATTAGTCGAAAATGTCTATAGCATTGTACTTGCCAGCTAGATTCTATTGTGAAAGTTTGCTCACCACGATATTAGTCGAAAATGTCTATAGCATTGTACTTGCCAGCTAGATTCTATTGTGAAAGTTTGCTCACCACGATATTAGTCGAAAATGTCTATAGCATTGTACTTGCCAGCTAGATTCTATTGTGAAAGTTTGCTCACCACGATATTAGTCGAAAATGTCTATAGCATTGTACTTGCCAGCTAGATTCTATTGTGAAAGTTTGCTCACCACGATATTAGTCGAAAATGTCTATAGCATTGTACTTGCCAGCTAGATTCTATTGTGAAAGTTTGCTCACCACGATATTAGTCGAAAATGTCTATAGCATTGTACTTGCCAGCTAGATTCTATTGTGAAAGTTTGCTCACCACGATATTAGTCGAAAATGTCTATAGCATTGTACTTGCCAGCTAGATTCTATTGTGAAAGTTTGCTCACCACGATATTAGTCGAAAATGTCTATAGCATTGTACTTGCCAGCTAGATTCTATTGTGAAAGTTTGCTCACCACGATATTAGTCGAAAATGTCTATAGCATTGTACTTGCCAGCTAGATTCTATTGTGAAAGTTTGCTCACCACGATATTAGTCGAAAATGTCTATAGCATTGTACTTGCCAGCTAGATTCTATTGTGAAAGTTTGCTCACCACGATATTAGTCGAAAATGTCTATAGCATTGTACTTGCCAGCTAGATTCTATTGTGAAAGTTTGCTCACCACGATATTAGTCGAAAATGTCTATAGCATTGTACTTGCCAGCTAGATTCTATTGTGAAAGTTTGCTCACCACGATATTAGTCGAAAATGTCTATAGCATTGTACTTGCCAGCTAGATTCTATTGTGAAAGTTTGCTCACCACGATATTAGTCGAAAATGTCTATAGCATTGTACTTGCCAGCTAGATTCTATTGTGAAAGTTTGCTCACCACGATATTAGTCGAAAATGTCTATAGCATTGTACTTGCCAGCTAGATTCTATTGTGAAAGTTTGCTCACCACGATATTAGTCGAAAATGTCTATAGCATTGTACTTGCCAGCTAGATTCTATTGTGAAAGTTTGCTCACCACGATATTAGTCGAAAATGTCTATAGCATTGTACTTGCCAGCTAGATTCTATTGTGAAAGTTTGCTCACCACGATATTAGTCGAAAATGTCTATAGCATTGTACTTGCCAGCTAGATTCTATTGTGAAAGTTTGCTCACCACGATATTAGTCGAAAATGTCTATAGCATTGTACTTGCCAGCTAGATTCTATTGTGAAAGTTTGCTCACCACGATATTAGTCGAAAATGTCTATAGCATTGTACTTGCCAGCTAGATTCTATTGTGAAAGTTTGCTCACCACGATATTAGTCGAAAATGTCTATAGCATTGTACTTGCCAGCTAGATTCTATTGTGAAAGTTTGCTCACCACGATATTAGTCGAAAATGTCTATAGCATTGTACTTGCCAGCTAGATTCTATTGTGAAAGTTTGCTCACCACGATATTAGTCGAAAATGTCTATAGCATTGTACTTGCCAGCTAGATTCTATTGTGAAAGTTTGCTCACCACGATATTAGTCGAAAATGTCTATAGCATTGTACTTGCCAGCTAGATTCTATTGTGAAAGTTTGCTCACCACGATATTAGTCGAAAATGTCTATAGCATTGTACTTGCCAGCTAGATTCTATTGTGAAAGTTTGCTCACCACGATATTAGTCGAAAATGTCTATAGCATTGTACTTGCCAGCTAGATTCTATTGTGAAAGTTTGCTCACCACGATATTAGTCGAAAATGTCTATAGCATTGTACTTGCCAGCTAGATTCTATTGTGAAAGTTTGCTCACCACGATATTAGTCGAAAATGTCTATAGCATTGTACTTGCCAGCTAGATTCTATTGTGAAAGTTTGCTCACCACGATATTAGTCGAAAATGTCTATAGCATTGTACTTGCCAGCTAGATTCTATTGTGAAAGTTTGCTCACCACGATATTAGTCGAAAATGTCTATAGCATTGTACTTGCCAGCTAGATTCTATTGTGAAAGTTTGCTCACCACGATATTAGTCGAAAATGTCTATAGCATTGTACTTGCCAGCTAGATTCTATTGTGAAAGTTTGCTCACCACGATATTAGTCGAAAATGTCTATAGCATTGTACTTGCCAGCTAGATTCTATTGTGAAAGTTTGCTCACCACGATATTAGTCGAAAATGTCTATAGCATTGTACTTGCCAGCTAGATTCTATTGTGAAAGTTTGCTCACCACGATATTAGTCGAAAATGTCTATAGCATTGTACTTGCCAGCTAGATTCTATTGTGAAAGTTTGCTCACCACGATATTAGTCGAAAATGTCTATAGCATTGTACTTGCCAGCTAGATTCTATTGTGAAAGTTTGCTCACCACGATATTAGTCGAAAATGTCTATAGCATTGTACTTGCCAGCTAGATTCTATTGTGAAAGTTTGCTCACCACGATATTAGTCGAAAATGTCTATAGCATTGTACTTGCCAGCTAGATTCTATTGTGAAAGTTTGCTCACCACGATATTAGTCGAAAATGTCTATAGCATTGTACTTGCCAGCTAGATTCTATTGTGAAAGTTTGCTCACCACGATATTAGTCGAAAATGTCTATAGCATTGTACTTGCCAGCTAGATTCTATTGTGAAAGTTTGCTCACCACGATATTAGTCGAAAATGTCTATAGCATTGTACTTGCCAGCTAGATTCTATTGTGAAAGTTTGCTCACCACGATATTAGTCGAAAATGTCTATAGCATTGTACTTGCCAGCTAGATTCTATTGTGAAAGTTTGCTCACCACGATATTAGTCGAAAATGTCTATAGCATTGTACTTGCCAGCTAGATTCTATTGTGAAAGTTTGCTCACCACGATATTAGTCGAAAACGTCTATAAAATTGGACTCTCCAGTCAGAATCTAGTGCATTGCAATCGCTATATCTCGGCAATAGAATCATTCACACTTGTATACACGAGAAACTTTGCTCGCCACGATATTATTCAGGAATGACAGTAAAATTTTACTTTACAGTCATTTTCTAATGCTTTGCAATGGCTATAACACGCCAACAGAATCCTTCCTGTATATTTATGAGAGAAAGTTTGCCCACCACAATTCTAGTCGAACATGTCATTAAATTTGTTATTTCCTGTCAGATTCAATTGCATTGCAGTGGCTATAGCACGCCAATAGTATCTTTCCTCCTTATTTATACGGGAAGGCTTGCTCACCACGACATTAGCCGAAAATATCGATGAAATTGAACTTTCCAGTTAGAATCTATTGCATTGCAATGGCTAAACCACGCCAATAGTATCCTTCGTCCTTATATTTGGGTGAAAGTTTGCACTCAACGATATTAGTCGAATATGTCAATAAAATTGAACTTTCCAGTCTGATTCAATTGCATTGCAATGGCTATAACACGCCAATAGAACATTTCCTCCTTATTTATTCGAGTGAGCTTGCACACCACAATATAAGTCGAAAATGTCTATAGCATTGAACTTGCCAGCTAGATTTTATTGCATTGCAAATGCTATATCACGCCAATAGCATCTATCCACGTTATTTATGCAAGAAAGCTTGCTCACCGCGATATTAAACGAGAATGTCAATAAGATTGGACTTCCCAGTCATAATCTATTGCATTGCAATGGCTAAACCACGCCAATAGTATCTTTCCTCCCTATATTAGGGTGAAGGTATGCACACCACGGTATTTGTCGAAAATAACAATGAAATTGATCTTTCCTGTCAGATTCAATTGCGCTGCAACGGCTATATCACTCCAGTAGCATCGTTCCTATATATTTGCGCAAGAAAGTTCGCTGCCCACGATATTAGTCGAAGATGTCAATAAAATTGAACTTTCCAGTCTTATTCAATTGCATTGCAATGGCTATAACACGCCAATAGAACCTTTCCTCCTTATTTATTCGAGTGAGCTTGCACACCACAATATAAGTCGAAAATGTCTATAGCATTGAACTTGCCAGCTAGATTCTATTGCATTGCAAATGCTATATCACCCCAATAGCATCTATCCTCGTTATTTATGCAAGAAAGCTTGCTCACCGCGATATTAAACGAAAATGTCAATAAGATTGGACTTCCCAGTCAGAATCTATTGCATTGCAATGGCAAAACCACGCCAATAGTATCTTTCCTCCTTATATTAGGGTGAAGGTATGCACACCACGGTATTTGTCGAAAATAACAATGAAATTGAACTTTCCAGTCGGATTTTAAGGCACTGCAATGGCTATAGGACACCAATAGAATCATGCCTCTTAATTTACTCCAGAAAGATTGCTCACCGGGACACAAGCTGAAAATGTCGATAAAGTTGAACTTTGCAGTCAGATTTTGCTGCTTTGCAACGGCTATAGCACGCCAAGAAAATCTTTCCTCCGTATTCATGCGAGAAAGCCTGCTCGACACGATATTAATTGAAGATGTCGGATAAATTGAACTTTCCAGTCAGATTCTACTGCATTGCAATGGCAGTAGCACGCCAATAGAATATTCCATACTTGCTTACGCGAGAAAGTTTGCTCACCACGATATTAGTCCAAAATGTCAATAAAATTGATCTTTCCAGCCTGATTCTATTGCACTGCAGAGGCTATAGCACGCCGATAAAATCTTTCCTCCTTATTTATGCGAGAAAGATTCCTCCCCACGGTATTAATACAAAATGTCATTAAAATTGAACTTTCCAGTCAGATTCTATAGCATTGCAATGGCTAAAACACGCCAATAGTATCCTTCCTCCTTATATTTTGGTGAAAGTTTGCACACCACGATATTAGTCGAAAATGTCAATAAAATCGATCTTTCCTGTCAGATTCAATTGCGCTGCAACGGCTATATCACTCCAGTAGCATCGTTCCTATATATTTGCGCAAGAAAGTTCGCTGCCCACGATATTAGTCGAAAATGTCAATAAAATTGAACTTTCCACACATATTTATTTTATTGCAATGGCTATAACACGCCAATAGAATCTTTCCTCCTTATTTATTCGAGTGAGCTTGCACACCACAATATTAGTCGAAAATGTCTATAGCATTGAACTTGCCAGCTAGATTCTATTGCACTGCAAATGCTATGTAACGCCAATAGCATCTATCCTCGTTATTTAGGCAAGAAAGCTTGCTCACCGCGATATTAAACGAAAATGTCAATGAGATTGGACTTCCCAGTCAGAATCTATTGCATTGCAATGGCTATGTCACGCCATTACAATATTTCCGCCATATTTATGCGAATAAGGTTGCTCACCACGATATTAGACGAAAATGTCAATGAAATTGACCTTTCCAAACAGATTCGGCTGCATTCCAAAGGCTATAGCACGCCAACAGAATCTGTCCTCCATATTTACGCAAAAAAGGTTGATCGCCACGATATTAGAACAAAATGTCTATAAAATTGAAGTTTCCAGTCAGATTCCATTGCATTGCAATGACAATACCACGCCAATACAATCTTTCCTCCTTATCTATGCGAGAAAGTTTACTTACCACGATATTAGACGAAAATATCAATGAAATTGAACTATCCAGTCTGATTCTATTGCGCTGCAACGGCTACTTATCGCCAATAGAAACATTCCTCCTTATTTATGCGTGAAAGTCTGCTCTCCGCGATATTAGTCATAAATGTCAATGAAATTGAAATTTCCGGTCTGATTCTATTGCATTGCAGCGGCTATAGCATGCCAATCGAATGCTTTCTCCTTATTTACTCGGGAAGGTTTGCTCACCACGATATCAGCCGAAAATATTGATAAAGTTGAACTTTCCAGTCAGAATCTATTGCATTGCAATGGCTAAAACACGCCAATAGTATCCTTCCACTTTATATTTGGGTGAAGGATTGCACACCACGTAGTTAGTCGAATATGTTCATAAAATTGATCTCTCCTGTCAAATTTAATTGCATTGCAACGGCTATATCACTCCAATTGCATCGTTACTTTTTATTTGCGCACGAAAGTTTGCTCACCACGATATTAGTCGAAAATGTCAATAAAATTGACCTTTCCAGTCTGATTCCGTTGCATTGCAGTGGCTATAGCGCGGAGAATAGAATCTTTCCTCCTTATTTGTTCGAGAAAGATTGCTCACCACGATATTAGCAGAAAATGTAGATAAAATTGAACTTTCCTGTCAGATTCTGTTGCATTGGAATGGCTATAGCACGCCGATAGTCTCTTTCATACTTATTTACGCAAGAACGCTTGCCCACCGCGATATTAGACGAAAATGTCTATAAAATTGAAGTTGCCATATTTATGCGAATAAGGTTGCTCACCACGATATTAGACGAAAATGTCTATAAAATTGAAGTTGCCATATTTATGCGAATAAGGTTGCTCACCACGATATTAGACGAAAATGTCTATAAAATTGAAGTTGCCATATTTATGCGAATAAGGTTGCTCACCACGATATTAGACGAAAATGTCTATAAAATTGAAGTTGCCATATTTATGCGAATAAGGTTGCTCACCACGATATTAGACGAAAATGTCTATAAAATTGAAGTTGCCATATTTATGCGAATAAGGTTGCTCACCACGATATTAGACGAAAATGTCTATAAAATTGAAGTTGCCATATTTATGCGAATAAGGTTGCTCACCACGATATTAGACGAAAATGTCTATAAAATTGAAGTTGCCATATTTATGCGAATAAGGTTGCTCACCACGATATTAGACGAAAATGTCTATAAAATTGAAGTTGCCATATTTATGCGAATAAGGTTGCTCACCACGATATTAGACGAAAATGTCTATAAAATTGAAGTTGCCATATTTATGCGAATAAGGTTGCTCACCACGATATTAGACGAAAATGTCTATAAAATTGAAGTTGCCATATTTATGCGAATAAGGTTGCTCACCACGATATTAGACGAAAATGTCTATAAAATTGAAGTTGCCATATTTATGCGAATAAGGTTGCTCACCACGATATTAGACGAAAATGTCTATAAAATTGAAGTTGCCATATTTATGCGAATAAGGTTGCTCACCACGATATTAGACGAAAATGTCTATAAAATTGAAGTTGCCATATTTATGCGAATAAGGTTGCTCACCACGATATTAGACGAAAATGTCTATAAAATTGAAGTTGCCATATTTATGCGAATAAGGTTGCTCACCACGATATTAGACGAAAATGTCTATAAAATTGAAGTTGCCATATTTATGCGAATAAGGTTGCTCACCACGATATTAGACGAAAATGTCTATAAAATTGAAGTTGCCATATTTATGCGAATAAGGTTGCTCACCACGATATTAGACGAAAATGTCTATAAAATTGAAGTTGCCATATTTATGCGAATAAGGTTGCTCACCACGATATTAGACGAAAATGTCTATAAAATTGAAGTTGCCATATTTATGCGAATAAGGTTGCTCACCACGATATTAGACGAAAATGTCTATAAAATTGAAGTTGCCATATTTATGCGAATAAGGTTGCTCACCACGATATTAGACGAAAATGTCTATAAAATTGAAGTTGCCATATTTATGCGAATAAGGTTGCTCACCACGATATTAGACGAAAATGTCTATAAAATTGAAGTTGCCATATTTATGCGAATAAGGTTGCTCACCACGATATTAGACGAAAATGTCTATAAAATTGAAGTTGCCATATTTATGCGAATAAGGTTGCTCACCACGATATTAGACGAAAATGTCTATAAAATTGAAGTTGCCATATTTATGCGAATAAGGTTGCTCACCACGATATTAGACGAAAATGTCTATAAAATTGAAGTTGCCATATTTATGCGAATAAGGTTGCTCACCACGATATTAGACGAAAATGTCTATAAAATTGAAGTTGCCATATTTATGCGAATAAGGTTGCTCACCACGATATTAGACGAAAATGTCTATAAAATTGAAGTTGCCATATTTATGCGAATAAGGTTGCTCACCACGATATTAGACGAAAATGTCTATAAAATTGAAGTTGCCATATTTATGCGAATAAGGTTGCTCACCACGATATTAGACGAAAATGTCTATAAAATTGAAGTTGCCATATTTATGCGAATAAGGTTGCTCACCACGATATTAGACGAAAATGTCTATAAAATTGAAGTTGCCATATTTATGCGAATAAGGTTGCTCACCACGATATTAGACGAAAATGTCTATAAAATTGAAGTTGCCATATTTATGCGAATAAGGTTGCTCACCACGATATTAGACGAAAATGTCTATAAAATTGAAGTTGCCATATTTATGCGAATAAGGTTGCTCACCACGATATTAGACGAAAATGTCTATAAAATTGAAGTTGCCATATTTATGCGAATAAGGTTGCTCACCACGATATTAGACGAAAATGTCTATAAAATTGAAGTTGCCATATTTATGCGAATAAGGTTGCTCACCACGATATTAGACGAAAATGTCTATAAAATTGAAGTTGCCATATTTATGCGAATAAGGTTGCTCACCACGATATTAGACGAAAATGTCTATAAAATTGAAGTTGCCATATTTATGCGAATAAGGTTGCTCACCACGATATTAGACGAAAATGTCTATAAAATTGAAGTTGCCATATTTATGCGAATAAGGTTGCTCACCACGATATTAGACGAAAATGTCTATAAAATTGAAGTTGCCATATTTATGCGAATAAGGTTGCTCACCACGATATTAGACGAAAATGTCTATAAAATTGAAGTTGCCATATTTATGCGAATAAGGTTGCTCACCACGATATTAGACGAAAATGTCTATAAAATTGAAGTTGCCATATTTATGCGAATAAGGTTGCTCACCACGATATTAGACGAAAATGTCTATAAAATTGAAGTTGCCATATTTATGCGAATAAGGTTGCTCACCACGATATTAGACGAAAATGTCTATAAAATTGAAGTTGCCATATTTATGCGAATAAGGTTGCTCACCACGATATTAGACGAAAATGTCTATAAAATTGAAGTTGCCATATTTATGCGAATAAGGTTGCTCACCACGATATTAGACGAAAATGTCTATAAAATTGAAGTTGCCATATTTATGCGAATAAGGTTGCTCACCACGATATTAGACGAAAATGTCTATAAAATTGAAGTTGCCATATTTATGCGAATAAGGTTGCTCACCACGATATTAGTCGAAAATGTCAATGAAATTGAACATTCCAGTCTGATTCTATTGCGCTGCAATGGCTATTGATCGCCAATAGACTCTTTCCTCCTTATTTATGCGTGAAAGTCTGCTCACCATTATATTAGTCGAACATGTCATTAAAATTGAGCGTTCCGGTCAGGTTCTATCGCTTTGCAACGGCCATAGCAATCCAATAAGATCTTCCCTCCATATTCATGCAAGAGAGATGCCCACCACGATATTAGTTGAAATGTCAATGAAATTGAACTTTCCAGTCTGATTCTATTGCGCTGCAATGGCTATTGATATCCAATAGTATCCTTCCGCCTTATTTATGCGTGAAAGTCTGCTCACCACGATATTATTCGAAAATGCCAATGAAATTGAACTTTCCAGTCAGATTCTGTTGCATTGCAATGTCTATGACACGCCGATAGCGTCTTTAATCCTTATTTATGCATGAAAGCTTACTCGCCACGATATTAGTCGAAAACGTCTATAAAATTGGACTCTCCAGTCAGAATCAAGTGCATTGCAATCGCTATATCACGGCAATAGGATCATTCACACTTGTATACGCGAGAAACTTTGCTCGCCACGATATTATTCAGGAATGACAGTAAAATTTTACTTTAGAGTCATTTTCTAATGCTTTGCAATGGCTATAACACGCCAACAGAATCCTTCCTGCATATTTATGAGAGAAAGTTTGCCCACCACAATTCTAGTCGAACATGTCAT
>NW_016909977.1:0-25392 GCF_001483705.2 Eufriesea mexicana
GTGGCCCAGCATATTATAGCCGAGCACAGAAGAGGGCAGGGATCTGCCGAAAAACTATGTCTACCGCGAAAGTCAGAGCTATCCAAATCAGACATAGCCCACCAACCTGCCTTAACAGAACGTAAACTAACTGAACTTGACGTGCCACGAACACTATTGCTGCCCACCCCATCGCCGAGCAGAACATATTAGAGAAGAGCAGGGCGCAGAAGTCCACCGAATAGCAGTGTCCAGAACAAAAGTCAAAGACATCCTGAAAAAGCCTGGCGTAAACCGGCCTAACCAAGCGTAGAATATCCAAGCCTAGTGCGCCGCGGCCACAATTTCTGGCCTCCCAGAGCAAGGCAGAGAATATTAGATCACAACAGACCGCCGAAATCCACCGCATGGCAGTTTGTTGCCATAAAGTCAAAGATATCCAAACCATACCTGAACTAACTTAACCTAACCTAACCAACAGTTGCACATCTCTACATAAAGTGCATAGAACGCTTTTGCTGGACTCCACAGAGACAAACAGAACATACTAGGGTACACAAGGTGGCAGAAATCCAGAGATTTGTAGCGTATAGCATTAAAGTCAAAGCAGTCCTATCCGTATATATGCAATCTTAACATAACAAGACGTAACGTGATACAACCCAACGCACCGCGACCGCTATTGCTGGCCTACCCAGGACTAAGCTGAATACAGCAGAGCACAATCGAGCGTAGAATTCCTACGAATATCAGTGCAGAGCACAATGGTCATACGAATCCTGTCCTAACCAGGCACAGCCTAACCGAACCAAACGTAGTGTAATTCGACGTAACGTTACTTGCCCAATATAGCTGTCCTCCCCACAGCCAAGCAGAGCATATTAGAGAACATTGGAATGCAGAAATCCGCCGAATAGTAGTGTGTAGCGCAAAAGTCTAGGTTACCGTGTCCTAACACTGCCAAACGTAACATGAGCATACGTAACGTTACTAAACTCGCCGCGCCGAGACCACAAGTGCTCGGCTCCCCAGAGCCAAGCAGGGGATATTGGAAAACAGTAGAGCGCTGGCACACGTGGATAGCGGTGTATACCGCAGAAGTCTAAACAGCCCTATCCTGACCTCACCAAATGTTACACAAACGAACGTAGCGTATCTCAGCCTGAGATGCAGAGAACACTGTTGCTGCCCCCACCACACAGTACCAAGCAGAACATGCAAGAGCGCAACAGAGCGCAGATGTCAACGGCACTTTTGTGTACAGCGCAAAAGTCAAACATACACCGACCTAACATGTCCGAACCGAACCTCTCAGAATGTGGTGTAACTCGACATATCCCAAAGAGACGAATATTTATGGATTCTCCAGAGCCAAGCAGAGCATACTAGAGCGCATTAGTGCCCAGAAATCCGCCGAACATCAGTGTATAACACTTAAGTCAAAGCAACCCTATTCTAATATATACAACCATAACATAAACATACGTAACATAACTAAATCTAACGAACCGCGACCACTATTGCTGGCCACCACAGAGCCAAGCAGAACATATTAGAGCACAGTGGAGGGTGGATGTCCACTGAGTAGCAGTGTATGACCCAAACGTTTAAACAGCCCTGCTCGAACCTCACCAACCGTAGCATAACCGGACGTACCGTAGCTCAACCTAACGTGCCGAGACCGCTATTCCTTTCCACGCTGGTGCCAAGCAGAAAGTATTAGAGCAGAGTAGAGCGCATAGGCCCACGGCATAGCAGTGTGTAGCACATAAGTCAAACACATCCTGACCAAAGCTGACCTAACCTAACATATACAAACGCAGTGTAACTCAACATAGCACGACGAGACCATTACTGCTGCCCTACGCGGAGCCAGGCAGAAAGAGTTATAGCACAGTGGTGCGCAGAGATCCACAGCATAGCAGTGTAAAGCACGAAGGTTAAATATACCGTTTCCTAACTTAGCTAAACGTAGCATAAGCGTACGTGTCATTTCTTGACACAATGCGCCAAGACGACTATTGCTGGCCTCCACAGAGCGAAGCAAACTATACTAGAGCACTCCAGATTGCAGAAATGCACCGAATGGCACAGTATAGCACAAAAGTCAGTGCCACCATGCCCTTATATATCCAAACTTAACATTACCAAACCTAACATAGCAGAGCCTCTCGAGCCACGACCGCCATTGCTGGTCTCACCGTGGACGGGTAGAGTATAGAGGAGCTATGTAGTGCGCAGACATCAACCGAATAGCAATGTATAGCACAAGAGTCAAAGATATACACTCATAACCTGACCAAACGGAACATTGCCATACGCAACGTAACTCAGACTAACGTGGCGAGGTCACTACAGCTGGCCACCGCGTAGCCAAGCAGAATATACTATAGCTTCGTAGAGCGCAGGTATGCACAGAGTAGCAGTGTATAACATAAGAGTCAAAGACATTCTAACCAAACCTCACCGTAGCTAACCTATCCAAACGTTAACTGACCAAAGCTATCGTGCCGTGACGACTATTGCTGACAATCCCAGAGCCAAGCAGAGCGTATTAGCGCTGAGTGGAGCGCAGAAGTCCACCGAATATCACAGAATGTCTCAAGAGTCTAAGCTACTCCCACCTAACATTGGGAGGGAATAACAGGGTATAGCACGGAGGTCAAAACTATCCGATCCAAACTACACACATAACCTGACATAACCAAACATAACCTAGCTCAAGCTAGCTTGCCACGACCACGTATTCTCGCATCATCGGAATCGTGCTGAATACAGTACAGCAATGTAGAGCACAGAAATTCACGGAAATGCAGTGTGGGGCACGAAAGTCAAGCCACACTGACCAAACTTAACCTAACCTAACCTAACTAAACATAACCAAACTGAAACTTACGTGCCATGTCACCTCTTGCTCGCCTTGACAGACTCGAGCTGAGTATAGTAGAGCAATGTGAAGAGCGGGCATCCTCCGAATACCAGTGTATAGGTCAAATGTCGAAGAAATCCTAACCAAGAAGTCCGCACTTAACCCAACGAAACGTAACCTCACACAAACTAACGTGCCGGAATTACTATTACTGGCCTCCCCAGAGACAAGCAGAACATATTAGTGGAGAGCAGGACGCAGAAACCCATAGAAACGCAGTGCACATTAGAAAAGTCAAAGCTGCCCAGGCCTATCCCAAACCAACGGAGCATAACCAAGCATTGCAAAACCCAACTTACTGTGCCGAGACCGCTATTGCAGTCCAACCCAGAGCCAAGCAGGACATACTAGAGCACAGTGGTGTGCAGCAACCCACCGAATTGCAGTGTGCAGCATAAAAGATAAGGCTATCCTCACGAAACTCAATCTGACGCAACCTAACCGAACGTAACATGACTCATCATAACCTGCAGAGACCACTATTGCTGGCTTTCCCAGAGCCAAGCTTAAAATAGTGAAGCTCAGTAGGGAGCAGAAATTCACGTAACAGCAGACTACAGCAGTAAAGTGAAAGCATCCTCTCCTAACATAACCAACCGTAACATAACCAAGCGTAACGTAACTCAGCCTAACGTGCAGAGACCACTGTTGCTGCCCCCACCCCCAGTATCAAGCAGAACATGCTAGAGCGCAACAGAGCGCAGAAATCTACTGAACATCAGAGTATAATACAAAAGTCAAGGCAACCCTATTTTAATATATACAATCATAACATAACCAAGCGTAACATAAATAAATCTAACGAACCGCGACCACTATTGCTGGCCACCCTATAGCCAAGCAGAAAGTACTAGAACGCAGTAGAGCGCAGAAATCCGTGGATAGCAGTGTATAGCACAAAAATAATGCATACCCGAGTCCAACCTGACCGACCCTAACCTATCCAAACGTAGTGTAACTCAACAATGCGTGGCGAGGCCAATGTTGATGACCTACCCAGAGCCGTGCAGAACGTGTTATAACACAGTAGAGAGCCGAAATCCCCCGAATAGCAGTCTACAGCACAAAAATCAAGGCTATCACATCCTAACTTAACCAAACGCGGTAAATCCAAACGCAACCAAATCAAATCTAGCATTACAACACCACCATCGTTGGCCTCCGCAGAGAGAAGCAGAGTGTACTAGAGCACAGTAGTGCGCAGAAGACCACCGCATTGCAGTGAACAGCACAAAAGTCGAAGACATCCTGACCTGACCAGACCTAACCTAACCTAACCGAACGTAGCATAACTCAACACCGCTTGCCGGGACCACTATTGCTCGCCGCCACTGAGTCGGGCGGAGTATAGTAGAGTGGCGTAGAGCGCAGAGATCCACCAAATAGCAGTGTATGCCACAATGCTGGAAGATATCTTAGCCTCACCTGACTTAATCTACCCTAAACAAACGTAGCATAGCTTAGCACAACATTCCGCGGCCGCTGCTTCAGGCACCCGCGGAGCCAAGCAGAATACAGTAGAGCACTGTAGTTCACAGAAATCCGCATAAAGGGATTGTATAGCACGAAAGCTAAAGCCATCCTTACCAAACTTAACCTAACCTATCCTAACAAAACGTAACATAGCTCAACCTAATGTGCAACGACCACTGTTGCTCGCCACCCCAGGCTTGAGCAGAGCATTGTAGAGCTATGTTCGTCGCATACCCAAACGTAACTGAAATTCAGCTAGTTTGACGGGACCACTACTGCTGGCCTCCACAGGTACAGGCAGAATGTACTAGAGCACAGTAGAGCGCAGAAAACCACCGCTCTCTAGTAAATAGCACAAAAGCCGTAGATATCCTAGCATAACCAGGGCCTACTTAGCCTAACCCAACGCAGCATAACTCAATACAACGTGCCTCGGCCACAGCACCTGGCCTCCCCATAGCAAAGCAGAATACAATGGAGCAGAGTGGACCTGAGAAGTCCACCGAATAACAGTGTATAGCACGAAAGACGTAGCTATTCTTACCAAACATAACCTAACCTAGCTTCGCCAAACATGACCTAACCAACCTAACGCAACGCAACCGCTATTGTTCGAATTCCCAGAGTCGAGCAGATTATAGTAGAGGAAAGTAGAGCGCAGAAATACACCGAAAATCAGTGCATAGCACAAAAGATGAGGATATCCTAACCTAACGTGGCCTAACCTTACCTAACCAAACGTAACATAACCAAACATGACATGCCACGACCGCTGCTGCTGGCATTCCCAGAGCCAAGCAGAATATGATAGAGCACAGTAGATTACATGTATCCACAGAATAACGGTGTGTAGCACGAAAGACAGAGCTATCCTAGCAGAACTTAACCTATCCTCTCATAACCAAAAGTAACATATCTCAACCTAACGTGCCGCGACAAATATCGCTCGCAACCCCAGATTCGAGCAGAGTATTGTATAGGAATGTATAGCCCAGAAATCCACCCAATAGCAATGTACAGCACAGAAGTCGAAGTTATACTAACTACACCTGGCATAACCTAATATAAACAGGCGTAGCATATCTCAACATAACGTGCCGCGACAGCTACTGCTGGCCTACCCAGAGTCGATCAGCAGATATTAGAGGAAAGTAGAGCATCGATATCCATAGGATCGTAGTGTACAACGCAATAGTCATAGCTGCACGAACCGAACCAACGGTAGCCTAACACAACCTTAGTGCCAGGATCAACATATCTGGGATTCTCAGGGCAAAGCAGAATATACTAGAGCACAGTTGAGCGCAGAAATCCAACGAAAAACAGTGTATAGCCCGAAAGTCAAAGATAACATGACCGAGCTTAACCGAAACTGACCCAATCAAACAGAACATAGATCGACCTAGCATACCGTAACCACTATTGCGGTCCTCCAAAGTGCCGAGCAGGAAATATTGGGGCGCAGTAGAGCGCAAATATCTGCTGTATAGCAGTGTATACCACAAGAGTCAACGATACCTGTCCCAACATAGCCAATCGTAACATAACCAAACGTATCCTTTCACAACGTAACGTCCCGCAACCACTACTTCTGGCCTCCACAATGCCAACCAGAATATGCCAGAGCACAGTAGTGCGCAGAGATCCAACGCATTGCAATGCATCGCACAAAAGTTGAGGAGGCCCTAACCTAACCTGACATAACCTTATCGATCCAAACGTAGCCTAACACGACCTAACACGACGAGACCGCTATTGCCGCCCTCAACAGAGAGAAGCTGAATGTACTAGAGCGCAACAGGGCGCAGAAAGCCACCGAATAGCATTGAATAGCACAAAAGTCAAGGTTGCCTCCCCAAACTTAGCCAAACGTAATATATCCAAACGCAACATAGATCAAGGTAACCTGACGAGAACAGTATAGCTGTGCTACAGAGAGACAAGCAGAATGTACTAGAGCACAGTAGAGCACAGAAATTCACCTCACCGCAGTGAATAGAGCAAAAGTCAAACACAACCTTACCTAACTTGACCTAACCTAACCTGCACAAACGTAGTGTTACTCAGCATAACGTCACGTGACCAATATTGATGGCCCCTCCAGAGCCAATCAGAGCATATTAGGACACAACAGGGTCAGAATTTCACCGACGAGCAGTGAAGAGCACGAAAGTCGTGGTAGCCTATCTTAACACAGCCAAACGTAGCATATCCACACGTAACATAGATCAACCTAACATGACGAGAGTCATTGTTGACCTCCACTGGGACAAGCAGAATGCAATCGAGCACAGTACTGCGCAGAAATCGACGGAGAGCGGTGTATAGCGCTAAAATCAAAGCTATCCTAACCAAACATAGCATAACCGAAGCTACTCAAACGTAACATAAAAAAAACCTAACGTGACACGAGCGCAACTGCTCGCCTCCCCAGTGTCGAGCAGATGGTAGTAGTGCAATGTGAAGCGTAGAAGCCGACTGTATAGCAGTGTACAGCGAAAACGCTGAAGAAATCCTAACCAAGCCATCCAAACCGAACCTAACGTAACGAAACCTATCTCAAGCACCGAGAAAAACATTACTGGCAACCAAAGGGTCAAACAGGACATATTATAGCACAGTAGATGGCAAAATCCCACCGAATAGCAGTGTTAGGCGTAAGAGACTTATATACTCTATCCTAGCCTGACCAAACGCAACAAAATCGAGCGGAACGTAACATAACATAACGTGCCGCGACCACTTCTGCTGGCATCCGCGGAGACAAGCAGCATATAGTAGAAAACTGTATGTCACAGAAATCCACCGAAAAGCAGTGTATAGCACGAAAGGCAAAGTAGCATATCCTAACCTAGCCAAACGTAACATATTCAAACGTAGTCTAACTCATACTAACATGACGAGACCACTGCTGGTGGCATCCCCGGAGTCAAGCAGAATACACCAGAGCACAGTAGATTGCGGAAGTTCGCGGACAGCAGTGTACAGCACAGAAGTCTAAGCTATCACATCATAGCATCACCAAACGTAACAAAAGACCAAGCGTAGCATAACTCAACCTAACGTGTCAAGGACACTACTGCTGTCCTCCCCATGTCCAAGCAGAACATACTAGAGCACAGTAGGGCGTAGAAATCCAAGTCATTGCAGTGTATAGCACAAAAGTCAACACACTCTGATCTAACCTGACCTTACCTAACCTATGCAAACGTAGTGTAAATAAATATGACGTGACGAGGCAAATATAGCTGGCCTCCCCAGAGCCAAGCAGAACGTATTAGAACACACTAGAGCGCAGAAATCCACCGAAAAGCAGGATATAGCATAAAAATCGATGTAGCATATCCTAACACGGACAGTAGATTACACGAATCGTCGGGATAAAAGTGCAAAGCAGGAAAGTCAAGGGAATTCTAACCAACCATAACCTAACCTAACCTAGTCGAAAGTAACATAACTCAAACTAACATACCACGACACCCACTGCTCGCCTCTCCATAGTCGAGCAGAGTATATTAGAGCAATGTAGGGCGCCGAAATCCACCAAAGAGCAGCGTACAGCACAAAAGTCAAGAAAACCCTATCGAAACCTTCCTAACCTAACCCAACGATACGTAAAGTAACTCAACCTAACGTGCCGAGATCACTATTACTGGCCACCACAGAGCCACGCAGAGCACATTGGAGAATAGTAGAGCGCAGAAATCCATCGCATTGCAGTGAATAGTTCTGAAGCCGTAGACCTGGCCTGAACTGACCTAACCGAACGCAGCATAACACAATTTGACGTGCCGCGGCCACTGCTCCTGGACTTCCAGAGAAGCGCAGAAAGTAGTAAAGCACGGTAGGCCACAGAAATCTACCGAAAAAATGAGTATGGCACGATAGTCGCAGCTATTGTAGCAAATCTTGGCCTAACCTAACCTGACTGAGCGTAACCTAACTCAGCCTGACGAGCCACGACCACCGTCACTCGCCTCCCAGAGTCGAGCAGAGAATAGTAGTGCAATATAGAGTGCAGATATCCATCAAATAGCAGTGTATAGCACAAAAGTCGAAGATACAATGACCCCACATTTCTCAACCTAACCTAACAAAACGTAGCACAACTCAACATAACATGCCGCGACCGATGTTGATGGCCTCTGTAGTTCCAAGCAGAGCTTTTCAGAGCACATCAGGGAGCAGAAATCCACCGAAGGGCAGCTTATAGCAGGAAAGTCGAAGTCATCATAACCAAACTTAACCTAACATAACCTAATCAAACGTCACGTAACTCAACCTAACGTACCCCGACCGCTATTGCTGGCCTCCACAGAGTAGCGCAGAACTTACTAGAGGACAGTAGGGCGCAGAAGACCATAGAATTGCAGTGTATAGTAAAATAGTTATATGCATCCTGACCTAACTCACGCTAACATAACCTAACCAAACGTAGCCTACGTCAACGTAACGTGCAGCAGCCACAACTTCTGGCCTCCCCAGGGCCAAACAGAATGTAGTAGAGTGGAGTCGAGCGCAGAAGTCCACCGAACAACAATGTATAACACGAAAGTCAAAGCTACCCTTACTGAAATTAACCCAACATAAACTAATCAAAGGTAACATAAGGCAACCTAACGTGCCGAGGCCAATATGGCATGTATTCCCAGGGCTAACCATAACACAGTAGAGCACAGAACAGAGCAGAAATGCTCCGAACGTCAGTGTATAGCACGAAAGTCTAAGTTAACCTGGCCATGCTCAACCTAACCAAACCCAACCAAAAGTAACCTTACCCAACCTAACGAGCCGAGAACTCTATCACTGGCCGCCCTGAATGAAGCAGAAAACACTATGGCAAGGCAGAGCGCAGAAATCCGCCGCACTGCAGTGAATAGCACAAAAGCGGTAGATACACATGCATAGCATAACCAGGCCTAACCCAACCAAGCGTAGCATAACTCTAAATAGCGTGCAGCGACCTCTGCCACTTGCTTCACCATAGCCACACAGAATCTAGCAGAGCACAGCAAATTACAGAAATGCAGCGAATAACAGTGCATAGCACGAAGAGCAAAGCTATCCTTAGCAAACTTAACCAAACCTAACCTAACCAAACGTAACCTAACTCAGACTAGCGTGCCACGACCACTATTGCTCGCCTCCCCTGAGTCGAGCAGAGTATAGCAGAGCAATGTAGATCGCAGAAATCCACGGAAAAGCAATTTATAGCGCAAAAGTCGATTCATCCTCACCAAACCAGACAGAACCTAGCCTAACATAACGTAGAATAACTAAACCTAACAATCCGAAACATCTGTTGCTGGCAGCCCCAGAGCAAAGCTGAACGCATTAGAGGAGAGAAGAGCGCAGAAATTCATAGGATCGCAGTGTACAGCAGAAGTGAGAAAGATGCCCAAACCAAACCCAGACTAACATACCATAACCTGAAAGCAAACTAAGCATAACGAGCCGCTTCAACAATTGCTGTCCTCCACAGGGCCAAGGGGATTGCAGTAGAGCACGGTAGAGGGCAGGAATCCACCGAATAACGGTGCATAGCACAATAGTTGAAGCTATACTCACCAAACATATCGGAACCTAGCCAAGCCGTGCGTGACCTAACTCATGCTTGCGTGCTGAAGCCACCATTGCAGTCTTCCCCAGAGACATGCATAATATCATAAAGCTCAGCTCAGCATGGAAGTCCATAGAATATCAGTGTTGAGCACATATGACAGAGCTACCGTAGCCTAACCTAACCTAACCTATCCTAACCAAAATTAATCTAACTCCACCTAACTTGCCGCGAGCAGTAATGCTGGCCTCCACAGAGCCAAGGAAGGCTTAATAGAGGAGAGTAGAGCGCAACAATCGGTTGAATCGCAGTGCATATCAGAAAATTCAAAGGTACCCAGACCTGACAAGGACGAACAGCACATAATAAAACGTAGCCTTACACAACCGAGCGTGCCGAGTACGCTATGGGTGCCCTCACCAGAGCCAAGCAGGGCATACTACAGCAGAGCAGAACGCAGAAGTCCACGAACAGCAATGTATACAACAGAAGTGAGATCTCTCCTAGCCAAACTCAGCCAAACCCAACCCAACCGAGCGTGACCTGTCCCAACATGAAGAGGTAAGGCCACGATTCCTGGCCTTCGCAGGGCCAAGCTGTAGACATCATAGCCCGTTAGGGCGCGGGAATACACCTAAGAGCAGACTATAACACCATAGTCAATGCTTCCCTCTCCTAACTTAACCAATCGTAACATAACAAAACGTAACATAACTAAACCGTAAGTTCCGCGACCACTACAGCTGGCCTCACCAGAGTCATGCAAACACTTTAGTGGGGAGTAGGGCGCAGAAATCCATAGAGTCGTTATGTATATCATTATAGTCAAAGCCACCCATACCTAACACACGCCAACGGAACGTAGCCAAACTGGGCTTATCTGAACCTAACGTGACGAGACCGCTGTAGCTGCCCATCCAGAGCCGAGCAGGTCGTACCTGAGCACAGTAGAGCGCAGAAATGCACCGAACAGCGATGCACGGTACAAAAGTTGAAGCGACGCTAACCAAACTTGGCCTAAACCAAGCTAACCGAACGTAACATGACTAAACTTAGTGTGCCGAGACCACTATTGCTGGCCTTCTCAGAGCCAATGTAAAAGTATTAGACCACTGTAAGTCGCAGAGATCCACATTGTGGCAGACCATAGCTCTAAAGCCAAAGCTATCCTCTCCGAACCTAACCAATCGTGGCAATACCGAATGTAACATATTTCAACCTAACGTGACGCGACCACAATTGCTGGCCTTCGCAGAGCCAAGCTGAAAATATTACGGTACAGTGGGGCGCAGGAATCCACCTAACTGCTGACTGTATCTCTTAAGTCATAGCTGTCCTCTCCTAATGTACCCAAACCTACCATAACGAAACGTAGCCTAACTAAGCCAAACGTGCCGCGACCACAACAGCTGCCCTTCCCAGAGCCAAGCAGAACATATTACTGGAGAGTAGATCGCGGAAATCCATAGAATCGCAGTGTATATCAGAATAGTCAAGGCTACGCAAACCTAACGCGAGCCAACAGCACATAGCCAAACATAGCATAACTCAAACCATCCTGCCGAGACAGCTATTGCTGGCCTCCCCAGAGTCAAGCAGGGCATACTAGAGCACAGCACAGCGCAGGAGTGCACCTTATAGCAGAGTACAGCACAAAAGTCGTAGATACACTAACCTAACCTAGCCAGACCCAACCAAACCGTATGCAACTTGACTAAACGTAACGTCCCGAGACCACCATTGCTGGCCCTCCCAGAGCCGCGCTGAAAATATTATAGCACAGTAGGGCGCAGAGATCCACCTAATAGCAGACTATAGCTCTAAAGACAAAGCTATCCTTTCCTAACCAAACCAATAGGAACATAACATAACCAATCGTAGCCTAAGTAAAACTGTGTCGCGACCACTACTGCTGGCCTCTCCAGAGCCAATCAGACATGTTCGTGATGAGTAGGACGCAGAAATCCATAGACGCGCAGTGTATACCGGAATAGTCAAAGCTACCCATACCAAATACACACCAAAAGAACATACCGAACAAGGCTTAACTCAACTTAACGTGTAGAGACCGCGATTGCTGCCATCTCCAGAGCCAAGAAGGACGTACTAGAGCAGAGAAGACCGCAGAAATCCACCATATAGCAGGGTACAGCACGGATGGTAAGCGTATGCTATCAAAACTTAGCCTTACCCAGCCCAACCGAACGTAACGTGACCAAGCATAAAGTTCCGAGGCCACTATTGCTGTCCATTCCAGAGCCAATCTGAAGATATTAGAGCTCCGTAGGGCGCAGGAATCTACCTAATAGCAGACTCTAGCACTAAAGTCAAAGGTATCCTCATATTACCTAACCAATCCTAACATAACCCA
The DNA here is from genome assembly GCF_001483705.2 of Eufriesea mexicana. Classification (NCBI taxonomy): domain Eukaryota; kingdom Metazoa; phylum Arthropoda; class Insecta; order Hymenoptera; family Apidae; genus Eufriesea; species Eufriesea mexicana. The sequence continues at coordinate 12,313 of NW_016909977.1, forward strand.
ACGTACCTTGCTGTACCTAATGTGCCGCAACCATTGTTGCCGACCTCCGCAGATCCAAGCAGAGCGCATTAACGTAGAGTAGAGCGCAGAAATCCATAGGATCGCAGCGTATATCAGAAAAGTCAGAGCTACCCAAACCTCAACCAAAACCAACAGAACATAACCAAGCATAGCGTAACCCAACCAAACGTGACGAGACCGCAGTTGCTGCCCTGCCCAGAATAAAGCAGGGTATATTAGAGAGCGGTAGAGTACAGAAAGCCACAGAATTGCATTGTTCACACTCAAGAGTTAAAGCTATCCTGGCCAAACGTAGCCAGACCCAAATTAACCGAAAGTTACCTGCCCCAACATAAAGCGCTGAGACAAATATTGCTGGCCTTCCCAGAGCCAAGCTGAAGATATTAGTGCACAGTATTTCGCAGACATCCACCTAATAGCAGACTATAGCACTAAAGTCAGAGCCATCATCTCATAACCTATCCAATCGTAACATAACCGAGCGTAACATAACTTAGCACAACGTGCCGCGACCACTACTGCTGTCCTCCAGAGTGCCAAGCAGGGCACATTAGTAGAGAGTAGGACGCAGAAACACATAGGATCGCAATGTATAGCGGAAAAGTCTGAGCTACCCATATCTATCCAAAGCTAACAGAACATAACCGACGATAATATAACTGAACCTAACGTGCCGAAGCCGCTATTGCTGCCCATCCCTGAACCAAGCAGGACCTACAAGAGCTCAGTAGGTAGCAGAAATTCACCATATATCAGAGTACAGAACGAAAGTTGTTGCTACCGTAACCAAAATTATTCGAACTCAATCGGACCACGCGTAACCTGACTCAACAAAACGTGCCTCAACCGCTATTGCTGGCTTACACAGAGCGAAGCGGAACACATTAGTGGAGAGCAGAACGCAAAAATCCAAGGGATCGTTGTGTATATCTGAAAAGACAAAGCTACGTAGGCCTAACCCAAGCAAACAGAACATAACCAAATATATCCTAACTCAACATAACGTACGAAAACAGCTGTAACTGCCGCCCCCCGCCCAGAGCAAAGCAGGACATATCAGAGCACAGCAGAGCGCAGAATTCCCCGAATGATAGTGCACAGCACAAAAGGTATAGCTATCCCAGCCAAACTTAGCCTAACCCAACCTATCCGAACGTAACCTGACAAAACATAACGTGCCGAGTGCACTATTGCTGGCCTTGCCAGAGAATAGCTGAAAATATTAGGCACTGTTGGGCCCAGAAATCCACAGAATTGCAGACTGTATCATTAAAACCAAATTTATCCCCTCCTAACCTAACCAATCGTAACATAACCAAACGTAACCTAACTCAAATTAATGTGCCGCGAGCCCTATTGTTGTCCTCCCCGTAGACAAGGAAAACACGTTAGTGGAAGGTAGGACGAAGAAATCCGTCGAATCGCAGTGTATATCAGAAAAGTCGTGGGTGCAAAGACCAACAGAACATAACGGAATACAGCCTAACTCAGTCTAACGTGCCGAGGCTGCTATTGCTGCCATCCCCAGAGCCCAGTAGGGCATACTGCAGCACAGTAGACCGCAGGAAGCTACCGAGTAGCAGTGTACTGCACAAATATTGAAACTATCCTAACCAAACTTAGCCTAACTTGACCTAACCGAACGTATCCTGTATAAACGTAACGTGCCGAGACCACCATTGCTGGCCTTCCCATAGTAAATCTGATAATATAAGAGCACTGTAGGGCGCAGAGGTCCTCCTAATGGCGGACTATAGCACTGTGGCCAAGGCTATCGTTCCCTGACCCATACAAACGTAACATAACCAAACAAAACGTAACCCAACCGAACGTGCCGCGTGCACAATTGCTGACCTCCCCTGAGCCAAGCAGAACGGACTAGCGGAGAGTAGAATGCAGATATCCGTATAACCACAGTGTATATCAGAAAAGTCAAAGCAATAAATAGCAACAGAGCGTAACGAAACATAGCCAAACTCAAACTAGCGTGCCGAGACCGATATTTTTGCCCCCAGCAGAACCAAGCAGGTCATACTGGAGCGCAGTGGAAGCCAGAAATCCACCGAATAGGAGTGCACAGCACAATAGTTGAAGCTACCATAACCAAACTTCCCGTAACCCAACCTAACCGGACGTAATGTGATCCGACATAACGTGCCGAGACCACTATCGCTGTCCTTCCCAAAGCCTACCTGAAAGTATTAGAGCACTATAGGGAGCAAGAATTCACCTAACGGCAGACTATAGCACTAAAGTCAAACCCTTCCTCTCCTAACCTAACCAATCGTAGAATAATCATACATAACCTAACTCAAGGTATCGCGCCACGACCGCCATTGCTTGCCTCTCCAGAGCCGAACAGAACGCATTAGTGGAGAGTGGAACGCAGAAATCCATAGAATCGCAGTGTATATCAGAAAAGTCAGAGCTACCTATACCTAACACAAACCGACGGAACATATCCAAACATATCATAACTCAATCTACCAAGCCGAGACGGCTATTGCTGTCCTCCCCTGGGCCATGCAGGAGGTACTGAAGCACAGCAGAGCGCATATGTCCGCCGAAAAGCAGTGTACAGCACACAAGTTGAAGCTATCCTAACCAAACTTAATTAACCCTGCATAACCGAACGTAACCTGACTAAGAACAACGTGCATAGACCACTCTTTCTGGCATTCCCAGAGACACGCCGAAGCTATTAGAGCTACGTAGGCGGCAGAAATCCACCTAATAGCAGGCCATGGCACTAGAGTCAAAGCAGCTCTCTCCTAACCTGACCAATCGTAACATAACCAAACGTAACCTAACCGATCCTAACTTGCCGCAACCACTATTACCGGCCTGCCCAGTGCCAATCAGAACACTATAGTGGAGGGTAGAGCGCAGGAATCCTAAGAATCTCAGTATATATCAGAATAGCCAAAGCTAGCCAAACCTAACTCAAACCAAAGGAACGTAACCAAACATAGCCCAACTCAACATAACGTGTCGAGACCGCTATTGCGGCGATTCCCTGAGCCAAGCAGGACATACTGGAGCATAGTGGAGAGCAGATATCCACCGAATAGCAGTGTGCAGCACAGTAGTTAAGGCTATCCTAACCATACTAAGCCTAACCAAACATATCCCAACGTAACCCGACCTAACATAACTTGCCGCGACCACTATTGCTTGCCTCCCCAGAGTCGGGCAGAGTGTAGTAGAGCTTAGTATAACGCAGAAATCCACCGATTAGCAGTGTATGGCACAAGAGCCAAAGAAATCCTAACCATGGCTTCCTATCCTGCCCTAACGAAACGTAATATAACTCAAGCTGAAGTACCGATACCACTATTACTGGTCACCACAGAGCCGAGCAGAATATATTCGAGTGCAGCAAGGCGCAGAAACTCACCGAATGGAAGTGACTGGCACGAAACTACAAAACACTCTGTCCTAACATAGCCAAAAATGTCCTATCCAAAAGTAGCCCAGTTAAGCCTAACGCGGCTGGAACGCTATTGCTGGCCTCCACGCGGACAAGCAGAGAATATAAGGACGCAGTTGATCGCAGAAGTCGGTGGATAGCTGTGTATAGCGCAGATGTGCAAACTACCCTGACCTAACATCACCAAACGTAACATAACCATACGAGGCATAGCTTAAACTAACGTGGTGAGGCCACTGCTGCTGCCTTCCCCAGAGCCAAGCAGAATATATTATAACACAGGAGAGCGCAGGAAACCGCTGGATAATAGTGTATAGCGCGAAAGTCGAATCCATCCTAACCAAACAAAGCCATAGAAGACCTACACAAACGTAGCCTAACTCAACGTGACCTGCCGCGACTATTGCTGGCCACCACAGGGCCAAGCAGAGTATAGTAGAGAAATGTTGAGCGCAGAAATCTACCTAACAGCAGTGTATAGCAATAAATTCGTGGCTATCCTCACCTAACATGGCATAACCTAACATAATCAAACGTTACGTAACTCAATATAACGTGCCGCGACCGCCATTGATGGCTTCCGTAGATCCAGGCACAGCATGTTACAGCACATTATAGAGCAGAAGTCCACCGAATAGCAGAGTACAGCGCAAAGACCAGAGGACCACATCCTAATATATCCAACCTTAACGTAACCTAACGAATCATAGCTCAAACTAACGTACCCCGGATACCCTTGCTGGCCTCGACAGAGTCGAGCGGAACTTACTAGAGGACAGTAGGGAGCGGAAGTCTACAGGAAAGAAGTGTGTAGCACAAGAGTCATATCTATCCAGACCGAACCGAAGCTACCGTATCGTAACCAATCGTAGCCAACCCCAACACAGCGTGCCGCGAGCACTATTGCTGGCCGCCCCTGGGCCAAGCAGAATGTAGTAGAGCGCAGTCGAGCGCAGCAGCCTACCGAACAACAGTGTATAGCACGAAAGTCCAAGCTACCGTTACCGACATTAAGCCAACTTAAACTAACCAAACGTAGCCTAACTCAACCTAACGTGCCAAAACCGCCATTGATGGCCTCCGTAGATCCAGGCACAGCATGTTACAGCACATTATAGAGCAGAAGTCCACCGAATAGCAGAGTACAGCGCAAGGACCAGAGGACCACATCCTAATATATCCAACCTTAACGTAACCTAACGAATCATAGCTCAAACTAACGTACCCCGGATACTCTTGCTGGCCTCGACAGAGTCGAGCGGAACTTACTAGAGGACAGTAGGGAGCGGAAGTCTACAGGAAAGAAGTGTGTAGCACAAGAGTCATATCTATCCAGACCGAACCGAAGCTACCGTATCGTAACCAATCGTAGCCAACCCCAACACAGCGTGCCGCGAGCACTATTGCTGGCCGCCCCTGGGCCAAGCAGAATGTAGTAGAGCGCAGTCGAGCGCAGCAGCCTACCGAACAACAGTGTATAGCACGAAAGTCCAAGCTACCGTTACCGACATTAAGCCAACTTAAACTAACCAAACGTAGCCTAACTCAACCTAACGTGCCAATACCAACATTGCTGGCATTCCGAAGGCTAAGCATAATATAGTAGAGCACAGTACAGCGCAGGAATACTCCGAATAGCAGTGTATAGCACGAAACTCTACGTCACCTGGCCGAGCATAACAAAACTTTGCCTAACCAAACGTGAACTGAACCATGCTTACGTGCCGACAATGCTATTTCTGGCCTCAACAGACCTAAACAGAAAGCATTATGACACAGTAGAGCGCAGACATCCGCGGATAGGTGTGTTGCGCAAAGGTATTAACACTCCTGTCGTACCCTCCCAAACGTAATATAACCGAACGTAGCATACCTCAACCAAGCGTTCCGAGACCACTACTGCTGGCTTCCCCGGAGCCAAGCAGAGAATACTAGAGCACACCATAGCGCAGAAATCCAACGCATTGCCGTTTACAGCACAAAAGTCAAACACATCCTGACATAAATTTGCCCAACCTAACCCAACCAAGCGTATTGTAACAAAGCATAGCGTGACGAGACGTAAATCGCTGGCCTCCCACATTTCAGCAGAGAAGTCCACCGAATAGCAGCGAATAGAGCAAAGGTCAAAGTAGCCTATCCTAAACCGGCCAAACGTAACACATCCGAACGTAGCCTAACATAACCTAACACGATGGGACCACTATTGCTGGATCCCACAGAGGCAAGCAGAATGTAGTGGAACACAGAAGATCACAGAAATTCACCGAAAGCAGTGTATAGCACGAAAGTCGAAGATATCCTAACCTAACGTAGCCTAACCTAACCAAGCCAATAGTAATATAATACAACCTAGCGTGCCACGGCTCCCATTGCTTGGCACCAGAGTCCAGCAGAGTACAGTATTGTAATGTAGAGCTCAGAAATACACAGAAAAGCAGTGTATAGCACACAAGTCGAAGATGACCCAACCCAACCTGACCTAACCTAACCTAACGGAACGTAGCGTAGCTAAACATAACGCGCCGCGACCATTGCTCCTGGCCTCCCCTGGGCGAAGCAGAATGTAGCAGAGCACCGGAGATCACAGAAATGCGCCGAACAGCAGCGTATGTCACGGATAGTCAGAGCTATCTTAACGAAACTTAGCGTAACCTAACCTAACGTAACATTACTCATCCTAGCGTGCCCAGGCCACTATCACTAGCCACCCCAGAGCCGAGCAGAGTATATTGCAGCATACTAGAGCGCAGAAATCCACCGAATATCAGTGTACAGCCCAAGATTCAGAGTAACATATCCTAACCTAGTCAAACGTGGCACACCCGAACGGAGCCTAGCCCAACCTAACACGCCGGGACCGCCATTGCTAGCCTCCACAGAGGCAAGCAGAATTCAACAGAGCACACTTTAGCGCAGTAATCCACCGTACTGTAGTGATTAGCACAGATGCCGCAGATACACTAGCATAACCTGACCTAACCTAACTCAGCCGAACGTAGCACATCTCTACATAACGTGCAGCGACCTGTGCTCCTGGCCGCCCGAAGTCTAGCGGAATGCAGTAGAGCACAGTAGAACACAGAAATCCTTCGAATAAAAGGGTATAGCACGAAAGTCGTAGCTATCCTTACCAAACTTAACTCAACCTTGCCTATCAAAACGTAACCTAACACAGCCTGACGTGCTACGATCACCACTACTCACCTCCCCAGAGTCGAGCAGAGTATAGTAGATCAATTTGGAGCGCAGGAATCTTCCGAACAGCAGTTTATGGCACAAAAGTCAAAGAAATCCTAACCGAGCCTCCCTAACTTAACCGAATGGAACGTAACCTTACTCAACCTAACGTGCCGAGACCTCTATTACTGCCCACCCCAGTGCCAAGCAGAGCATATTAGAGCACATCAGAGCACAGAAGCCGACAGGAGCCGCGACCATTATTGCTGGCCTCTCCAGAGACAAGCAGGTCGTCCTAGAGCACAGCAGAACACAGAAAGCCACCATATAGTAGTGTATATCGCCAGAGTCAAAGATACCATAACCCTACCGGACCAAACATAGCCTAACTAAACGTAGAATAATGAAACGTAATGAGCCTAGACCGCTCTTTCCGGTGTACCCGGAACCTAGCAGAAATTATTAGAGCACAGTATAGCGCAGGAATCCACCGCATTGTATTGTATAACGCAGAAGTCAAAATTAACCTGGTCAAACGTAAACTAACCTGACGTAGCCTAACCTAATATAACTCATTCTGAAGTTCCGCGACAACTATTGCTTGCGTCCGCAGGGACAAGCAGAATATGATAGAGCACAGTAGAGCGCAGAAATCCATAGTATCGCAGTGTACAGCAGAAAACTCAAAACTACCCGAACCTAAGACAAGCTAACGTAACCTAACCGAACGTAACCTAACTCAACCCTACGTTCTGCCGTCACCATTGCTGGACACCACTGGGCCGAGCAGAATATAGTAGGGCACTGTAGAGCGCAAAAATCCACCGAACAACGGTGTTCGCCTCAAAGTCAAGGATATCCAAACCAAACCCAAACGAATGCGGCGTAAATGGACGTTGACTAAATAAAGCTAACGTGTCAAGACTACGACTACTGGCCTTCCCAGGGTCGAGCAGCTTATAGTAGAGCAGCGTAGAGCGTAGAAGTCCACCGAATAGCATTGTAAAGCACAAAAGTCGAAGCCGTCCTACCCTAACCTAACCAAACGTAACCTAACTCACCCTACCGTGCCGAGACAACCACAGTTGCCCTCGGAGAGCCAAGCAGAATATAGTAAAGCATTGTAGAATGTGGAAATCCACCGAACAGCCGTAAATACGAACAAGTCAGAACTATCCAAAGCCATCCAAGGCAAGCCTGACATAACCGAACATAGCGTAACTCACGCAAACACGCCGAGACCACCATTGCAGGCATCCCCAGAATCTGCAGGAACATATTAGAGCACAGTAGAACGCAGAAAGCAACCTAATGGCAGTGTATAGTACAAAAGCCGAAGCTACCCTAACCTAACCCAAGGAAGCCTACCATAATCAGACGAAACATAGCTCAACCTAACGTGCCGAGACCACAATTGATGTCCTTCCCAGGGCCAAGCAGAGCATTCTCGAGCAAGGTACAGCGCAGAAATCCACCGAACAGCAGCGCATAGCACAATAGTCAATGGTATCCAAGCCTAACATAGCTAAACGTAGCATAATCGAACGTAACATAGCTAAACTTAACGTGCCGCGGCCAATATTGCTGACCTCCACAGAGCCAAGCAGAACACACTAGAGCACAGTAGAGCGCAGATATCCACTGGATATCAGTGTATAGCACAAGGGACAAAGCTATCCTAACCAAGCGTAGCAAAACGTAACCTGACCAAACGTAACATGACACTACCAAACACGCCGCCACCAATATTTCTGTCCTCCACAGAGCCCAGCACCGCATAATAGAGGAGAGTAATGCCTAGGAATCCGCAGAATTGCTGTTTATACCAGAAAATTCGAAGCATCTCAAACTTCACATAAGCCAACATAACCGTCCAAACGGAGCATATCTCAACCGAACGTGCCGAGACCACTACTGCTGGCCTGGCCAGAGCCGAGCAGTATGCAGTAGAGCGCAGTGGAACGTCTAAATCCGCCAAATAGCAGCGTATAGCACAAAGGTCGAAGATATCCCAACATAACCTGACCTAACATAACAAAACGTGAAGTAGCCTAGTACAACGTAATGTTCCGCGACCACAGTTGGTGCCCTCCCCAGAGCTAAGCAGAGTATATTGGAGCACAGTAGAGCGCACAAATCCACCGAATAGCAGTGTTCAGCAGAAAATTCGAACCTACCATATCCAAACCTAACCAAGCGCAACACAACCGATGGTAACTTATCTAAGACTAGCGTGTCACAAACACTATTGCTGGAATCCCCAGGGCCAACAAGAGTATAGTAGAGACCAGCAGCGAGCAGAAACCCACCTAATATCAGTCACAGCGCGAAGTTAGAGCCATTCAGACCAAAGTCAAGCGAACGTATCACAAACGAACGTAGCATAACACAACATAAGGTGCCGAGACAACTATTGCTGGCAACCCCAGAGCCAAGCAGAATATGATAGAACACAGTAGAGCGCAGAAGACCATAGAATAGCGCAGTTGTGCATAAGAGTCATACGTATCCTAGCCTAATCCAGCCTATTCTATCCTTGCCAAATGTAATCTATCTCAACCTAACGAGCCGCGACCAGTATTGCTGCCCTCCACAGTGCGAATCGGAGCACAACAGAGTATAGTGGAACGCAGATAACCATAGAAGCGCAGCGTATTGCAGAAAAGACGCATTTATCCTAACCCAACCAAAGCTAATCTAACCAAACGAAACGTAGCCTATACCAACTTAACGCTACGAGACCACTATTTCTGGCATCCCCAGAGGAAGGCAGAATACACTAGGGCACAGTGGAGCGCAGAAGTACACCGCATTGGAGTGTACAGCACAAGAGTCAAAGATATCCTAACCTGACCCAACCAAACATAGCATCACCCAGCATAACGTGCCGAAACCTATACTTCTGGCCACGACAGAGCCAGGCTGTAGATATTACAGCGGAGTTGATCGCAGAAATTCACCACATTGCATTGCATGACACAAAGGTCAAGGCTATCCTCTCCCAACCTGTACAACCAAACGTAACATGATACAACTCAACGTGCCGCGACTATTATTGCTGGCTGCCACACAACGAAGTAGAGCATGTTCGAGGATTGTAGAGCTCAGAAATCCACTGAAGCGCAGTGTGTAGCAGAAAAGTCAAAGCTACCCGAACCTCACCAAAACCAACGTAACCTAACCAAACGTGGCCTAACTCAACATAACGTGCAGCGACCGCTATTACTCGCCTACCAGGAGCCAAGCATAGCATGCTAGGGCTCAGTAGAGGGCAGAAACCCACCGAAGAACAGTGTGTAGCACAAAAGTGAAAGCCATCCTTTTCAAAGTTATCCTAACATGACCTAGCCAAACGGAACCTATCTGAGCCCAACTTGCCACTATCAGTTGATGGTACAGAAATGTAGGGCGCAGAAATCCACCGAATAGTAGTGTAGAGTCCAAGGTCAAAACCATCCTAGCTTAACGCATCTAAACGAAACATAATCAAACGCAACTTAACGTAACATAACGTGCCGCGACTTCTATTTCTGGCCCACCCAGAGACAAGCATATCATATTGGAGCACAGTAGAGCGCAGAAATTCACCGAATATCAGTGTAGAGCACAAACGTCACAGCAAACCGAATCATACTTAACCAGACCTAGGCTAACCGAGCGTAACCTAACACGATCTGTTGTGTCACGATCAGTAATACTAGCCTGACGACAGCCAAGCAGACTACAGCTGATCAATGTTGAACGCAGAAATATAACGAATAGCGTGTACAGCACAAAAGACTAAGCTATACTAACCAAACCCAACCAAACCTAAGGTAATCATACGTAAAAGAACTCAACCTTTCGTGCCGCGACCACTATTCCTGGCGTCCACAGAGACAAGCAGAGTGCGATAGTGCACAGTAGAGCGGAAAAATTCCGTAGAGTAGCAGTGAGCGTCACAGGAGTCATAACTGTATTAAACTAATCCAATGTAGCCTATCCTTGCCAAACGTAATCTGACTAAAACTTACGTTCCGCGACCACTATTTCAGGCCTCCGCAGAGACAAGCAGAATATACTAGAGCGCAGTAGGGCGCACAATCCCACCGGAATGCAGCCCATATAGCGAAAGTCAAAGATATCCTGGCAAACCTAACGTAACATAACATAACCTAAGGAAACGTTACGCATACTAACGTGCACAGACCACCACTGCTGATATCCGCAGTACGCAGCACAATATACCGTAGCACAGTACATGACAGAAATACGCCGCATTGCAATGCAAAGGGCAAATATTAAAGATAACATAACCGAAGCTGACCAAATCTAACATAACCAAAAGCAGCCGACCTCAGAATAGCGTACCGAGACCACTATTACTGGCCTTCACATGGCGAAATAGATCGCATTAGAGCGCAGTAGATCGCACAAGTCCGCCGGAAAAGAGTGTGCGGCACAAAAGTCAGACCTACCCTCTCCTGGCATAACCAACCGTGACATAGCCAAACGCAGCATAAATCAATCTAACGTGCCGCGACCATTATTACTGCCCTCCTCATGGTCGTGCATAGTATGGTAAAGCACAATATAGCCGAGAAGTCCATTGAATAGCAGTGTTGAGCACTAAAGGCAAGGACATCCTGACCTAACAGAACGTAGCCGGACCCAACCAAACGCAATCTAGCACATCATGACGCGCTGCGACCACTACTTCTGGCCACCCCAGGTCTAAGCAGAGCATATTAGATCAGAGTAGAGTGCAGAAATCCACCGAACAGCTGTGTATCCCACAAAAGTTGAAGCTTACCTAACCTAGCGTAGCCAAACATAACGTAGCCATGCGTAACTTAACTCCACCTAACGTGCCTGGACCGCTAATGCTGAACTTCGCAGAGCCAAGCTTAATACACTAGAGCACGGTAGTGCGCCGAAATACGCCGCATTGCTGTGTGAAGCACAAAAGTCATAGATACCCTAACCTAACCAGGCCTAACATAACCCAACCAAGCGTAGCCTGATACAACATAACGTGCCGAGACCTCGATTGCTGTCCTCCACAGTTCCAAGAAGGACATATTAGAGCACAGCGGCGCGCAGAATTCTACCGAATAGCAGTGCATAACACAAAAGACAAAGCAATTCCATCCAAACGTAAACGTACCTAACATAGCCAAACGTAACCTAACGCAACATTTCGCGCCACGATCGCTATTGCTGGCTTCCCCAGATTCAAGCAGAGTATAGTACAGCAATGAGGAGCGCGGAAATCCTACGAATGTCAGGGTATAGCACAAAAATCTAAGTCACCCTATCCTAACTTAACCAAACTTAACCTAGCCAAACGTAGAGTGTCGCATACAAGACGCGCCGAGACCGCTATTACTGGGATCCACAGGGCCAAGCAGAACATACTGGTGCACAGTAGAGCCCGTAGGTCCGCCGAATAGCATTTTATGGCACAATAGCCAAGGCTATACTCTCCGATCCTGACCAATCCTAACATAACCAAACGTAACATAGCTCAAACTAACGTGACGCTTCCACAATTGCTGGCCTCTCCAGAGCCAAGTAGAACATACAGGAGCAGAGCAGGGCACAGAAATCCAACGAATGGCAGTGTATACCACAAAGGACAAAGCCATTATAGTCAAAGCAAGCCCAACCCAGGATAACCAAACGTAACACAACTCAACCTATAGAGTCAGGACCACTGATCCTGGACACCACAGAGTCGAGCATAGTATAGCAGAGCAATGTGGTGAGCAGAAACCTCCGAAAAGCCGTGTACAGCACAAGAGTCGAAGCTCACCCAACCAAACATAGCCTAACCTAGCCAAGCCAAGCGCAACTTAACCAAACCTAACGTGCCACGGCCACTGCTGCTGGCTTCCCCAGAAGCAAGCAGAATACGGTAGAGCACAGTAGAGCACGTAGGTCGAGAGAATATCAGTTTAGAGCACATAAGTCAAGGCTACCATAGCCTAACCCAACCAAACCTAACCTATCCAAATGTAATCTATCCCAACCTAACGAGCCTTGACCTGTATTGCTGGCATCCACAGAGCTGAGCAGAATATAATAGAGCAGAGTAGAGCACAGAGATCCTCCGCACGGATGTATAATGCAGAATAGTAGCAGATACCCTAACCCAATATTTCCCCACCTACCGCAACCAAACGAAACCAATCACAACCTACCGTGCCCCTGTTGTACCGATCGCCAAGCAGGGCATATTAGATGAGAGTAGAACGCAGATGCCCATGGAACGACAGTGTACCGTACGAAATTCAAGGATATCCCAACCTAACCCGAACGAGCCGAACCTAACCAGACTTAACATAACACATCATATCGCGCCGCGGCCACAATTTCTTGGATTCCCAGCGCAAAGAAGGGTATATTAGATCACAGTAGAGCGCAGATATCCGCCGAATACCAGCGTACTGCAGTAAAGACATAGGTAT
>NW_016909977.1:27787-48115 GCF_001483705.2 Eufriesea mexicana
CTTCAGTGTGAGGGCTTCCACGATCTTACGCATTTCGAGGAAGCTCTCCATCACCGTTGTGGCGTTCTCTTTCCCGACCTTCTTTGCCGGGTCGAGGCAGAAGGCCAGCATCTTCTTCTCGATTTCGGAGGCGCGTTTTACCATCTCCGAAACGGTGCGCGTTGGCTGAATTGTCGGCGTTTCCTCGGCTTCCACCTTCTTCTTTCTCTGCTCCTCTGGCCCATGGAACGACAGCGTACCGTACGAAATTCAAGGATATCCCAACCTAACCCGAACGAGCCGAACCTAACCAGACTTAACATAACACATCATATCGCGCCGCGGCCACAATTTCTTGGATTCCCAGCGCAAAGAAGGGTATATTAGATCACAGTAGAGCGCAGATATCCGCCGAATACCAGCGTACTGCAGTAAAGACATAGGTATCCTGTCCTAACCTAACCAAACATGACACAAGCAAACGTAACCTAACCCACACTAACTTGCCAACACCACCATTGCTGGCCTGCCCAGAGACAAGCAGAACATACCAGAGCGCAGTGGACCGCAGAAATTCGACGTGTAACAGTGTATAGCGCAAAAGTCAAAGCTACCCTCCCCTAACATCGTCAAACGTAACATAACCGAAGGTAACTTAAATAAACCTAGCGCGCCGAGACCACTATTGCTTGCCTCCCCAGGGCCATGCAGAACTTATTAGAGGAGACTGTGGCGCATAGATCGATAGAATCGCAGTGTACAGCAGAAAAATCAAAGCTACCCAAACCTTACCCATGCTAACGTAAACTAACCGAACGTAACCAAACTCAAACAAACATGCCGCCACCACTATTGCTGGCCTCCGCAGAGCCAAGCTACACATATTGGAGGAGAGTATTGCGCAGCAATCCATAAAATCACAGTGTACAGCAGAAAAGTCGAGGGTACACAAACATAACCCTATCTACCATATCCTTACCTGACATAGCAAATTCAAAATAACTTGCCGCGACCACCTTTGCTGGCCTCCACATGGACAAGCAGTCTAGAGTAGAGCAAATTATAGGGCAGGAGTCCACCGAATAGCAGTGTGTAGCACAAACGTGAAGTATATTCTATCCTAACCTGACCAAACGTAACGTAACCAAGCGCATCCAAGCTCATCCCGACGCAACGGAATCACCATTGCTGCCCTCCCCAGAGCAAAGTAGAACATATTGGTGGAGAGTAGAGCACAGAAGTCCATGGAATCGCAGTGCATAACACAATAGTCGAAGTTACCCTATCCTAACATAAACACACTTGTCAGCCGATCGTAAAGTAACTCAACGAAACGCGACGAAACCGTTATTGCTAGCCTCCACAGAGCCAAGCAGATTAAACTAGAGCACAGCAGATGACAGTAATCCACCGCAATGCAGTGTATATCACAAGGGTGGAATGTATCCAAACACAACCTCTCTAACCTAACTCAATCGAGCGTAGCAAAACTCAACGTAAGGTGCCGAGGGTAGTGTTGTTTCCTCCACAGAGCGAGGCAGAATACATTACAGCAATGAAGAGCGCATAGATCCACCGAATGGCAGCGCAAAGCACAAAATTCAAAGCTACCTTATCCTAACCTGACCAAGCGTAACGCAACCAAACGTAAGCTAACCCATCCTGATCCACCGGGACCACTATTGCAAGCCACTCCAACGCCAAGCAGCACATATCAGAGGAAAGTGGTGCGCAGGAGTTGATAGAATTTCAATGTATAGCAGAAAAGTCAAATCTATCCTAACCTAACGCAGACTAACGTAATATAACCAAGCGTAACGTAACCCAAACTAACGTGCCAAGAAATCTATTGCTAGCCACCCCAGCGCCAAGGAGAATATACTAGGACACAGTAGAGCGTAGTAACCCGCAGTACTGTAGTGCATGGCACAAAAGTCAAAGATATCTTAACATAACATGGCCTAGCGTAACCTAACCAAACGTAGAATATCTAAACCTAACGAGCCGAGACCTCTATTGCTGCCCCCCAAAGCCAAGCACAGCATATTAGAGCGAACTAGAGCGCAAAAATCCGCCGCATAGCGGTGCATGGACAAAAGTGGTAGCTATCGCATCCTAACCTAACCAAGAGTTACGTAACCGAACGAAACATAACTCAAACTAACGTTCCGCGGCCACTAATTTCTGGCGGCCCCGGATACAAGCAGGGCGGGATAAGGCACAATAGGGCGCAGGAGTCCACAGAATTGAAGTGCGTAGCACGAAGGTCACAGAAACCCCAGCCTAACCCAGCACAACCTAACACAGACAAACGCAGTCTAACTCGACCTAACGTGTCGCGACTGCTATTGCTGGCATCCGCGGACCCAAGCAGGAAATATGAGAACACAGTAGACCGCAGAAGGCCGCGGATAGTGATGTATAGCACAACGGTATAAACAATCCTATCCTAACCTCCCAAACGTAACACAACCGAACGTAGCCCAGCTCTACTTAACGTGCCGGCACCACTACTGCTGGCCACAACAGAGCCATGCAGAAAATACTAGAGCATACAAGAGAGCAAAAATCCACCGCCTTGCAGTGTACTGCACAAAAGCCAGATATATCCTGACCTAACTTTGCCTAACCTAACCTACCCAAACGTAGTGTAGCTCAACATAACGCGTCGAGACGAATATCTTTGTCCTCTAGGGGCCAGGCAGAGACACAAGAACACATTAGAGAGCAGAAATGCAGCGAATAGCAGTGAATAGCACGAAAGTCAAAGAAGCCTATCCATTCTAGGCAAACGTGACATATCCGAGCGTAACGAAGCGCGACCTAACATGACGAGACAACTATTGCTGGCATCCACAGAGAGAGGCAGTATGTACTAGAGAAGAGTAGAGCGCAGAAATCTCTCGCAATGCAGTGAAAAGCACAAAAGCCGTACATACCCTGACATAATTTAGCGTAACCCAACGTAGCGCAACTAAAAGGTGCGTGCCGCGAACACCACTGCCGGACTCCACATATCCAAGCAGAATACAGTAGAACACAGTAGGATACAGGAAACCGCCGTATAATAGTGTATAGCAGGAAACTCGAAGCCACCCAAACAAAACATAACCTATCGTAACGTAGTCAAACGTAGCCTAACCCAACATAACGTGCCGCGTCTGTTGCTGGCGTCCCCAGGGCCAAGCAGAATATGCTACATCATAGCAGAGCGCAGTAATCCAACGCATTGCAGTGTAGTGCACAGAACCCGTAGATATCCTAACCTAACCTACCTAACCTGACCTGACGAAACGTAACCTAACTTAACAACACGTACCGACAGCACTGTTACTGACCATCACAAAGCCAAGCAGAATGCAGTAGAGCACAGTACATCTCAGAAATCCACCTGATAATAGTGTACAGCACGAAAGTCAAAGCTACCCTAGCCAAACTTAACTTAACATAACCTAACACAACCTGACGTGCCACAACCATTGCTCTCCTCCCCAGAGATGGGCAGAGTAGAGTAGAGAAATATACAGCGCAGAGATCCTCCGAATAGCAGTGTATACCACGAAAGTAGAAGCTATCTAAACCTAACGCAGACTAACGTAACCCAACCGAACGTAGCATAGCTCAACCGGACGTGCCGAGACCGCCATTACTGGCCTCCACAGAGCCAAGCAGAGCGTCTTAGAGCAATGTAGTTCGCAGAAGACCGCCGAAAAGCTGTGTACGGCATGAAGGTCAAAGCTACCCTATCCTATACTGACCAAAAGCAACATAACCAAACGTAATCTAACTCAACCCAATATGCCGAGACGATTAATGCTGCTCTTCCCAGAGACAAATAGAACATACCAGAGCATAGCTTAGTGCAGGAATCCACCTTGCTGTGCATAGCACAAAAGTAGGAGCTATCCTAGCCAAACGTAACCTAACCTAACATAGCCGAACGTATCCTGCCTCAGCATAATGTGCCGAGAACATTATTGCTGGCTTTCCATGTGCCAAGCTGAACTTACTAGAGCACTGTAGAGCGGCGAAATCCACTGGATATCAGTGTGAACCGCGGAAGTCGTACCCATCCAAACCTAACCAAAGCAAACGTAACGTAGCCAAACGGAGCCTGACTCAAGGCAGCGGCACGAGACCACTATTACTGGGCTCCACAGAATCGTGCAGTGTACAGTAAGGCAACATAGGACGTAGAAATCGACAGAATAGCAGTGTATTGCACAAAAGACCAAGCTATCCTCTCCTAACCTCTCCAAATATAATACAACCAAGAGCAACCTAACTTAAGCTTACGTGCCGAGGCAACTATTGATGGCCTCCCCAGAGTCAAGCAGAATATACTAGAGCACAGTAGCACCCAGAAAGCCACCAAATAGGAGTCTATTGGGCAAAAGTCGGACTTACCCTAACATAACATGATAAAGCCTAACCTAATCAAACGTAGAATATCTAAACCTAACGAGCCGAGACCTCTATTGCTGGCCGCCACAGAGTCAAGCAGAACATATTAGATCACAGCAAAACGCAGAAATCCTCCGAATAGCAGTGTCTAACATTAGAGTCAAAGGCATCCTAACCAAATGTAGCCTAACCTAACCTAACCTAACCGAACAGTCCTATCTCAAACTATTGTGCCGCGACCACCATTGCTGTCCACTCCAGGTTCGACCAGAGCACAGTAGAGCAAAGTATATGACAGATATTCACCTTATAATAGTGTATAACACGAAAGAGACAGCTATCAATACCTAAGCCAGGCAAAAATAGCCTAACCAAACGTAGCATTGCTCAACCTACCGTGCCGAGGCCACCGTTACTGGCCTCCCCTGAGTCTAGCAGAGTATAGCAGAGTTATGTAGATCGTAAAAATCTGCCGAATGGCAGTGCATGACACACAATTCATATCTACCCAATAGGAACCTATCCAAACGTATTATAGGCAAAGGTAGCATAACATGACCTAACGTTTCGGGACCACTATTGTTGGTGTCCCCAGAGTCACACAGATGACACTACAGCACAGTAGAGAGTCGAAATCGGAAGCATTGCATTGTGTAGCGCGAAAGTCAAAACTATCTTTTGCTAACGACGCCTAAGCTAACGAAGCCATACCAAAACTATCTTTTGCTAACGACGCCAAAGCTAACGAAGTCAAACGTAACGTAACGCAGACTAACGTGCCGAGACCACTATTACTGCCCCCGCCGGAGCCAAGGAGAACATATCAGAGAGAAGTAGAGAGCAGATATCAATGGAATGGCAGTGCATAGCACAATAGTCCGAGCTAGCATAGCCTAACATAGCCATAAGTATCATAACCGAACGCAACAAAACTCAACCTAACGGGACGAAGCCACCACTTCTGGCCTCGCCAGGGACACGCGGAGCATATGAGAGCGCAGTAGATTGTAGAAATCGAGCGCATTGCATTGTATAGCGCAAAAGACAGAGATGTGCTGACAAACCTAACCTTACCTAACCTGACAGAACGTAACATAACACAAGCACACGTGCCACGGCCACTGCCGTTGGCCACCCAGAGACAAGTAGAATGTGATAAAGCACAGTAGAGCGCAGAAGTCCACCGAATGGCAGGGCATAGCAAAAAGTCAAAGCCATCCTTGCCATACTTAACCAAACCTAACGTAACCAAACTTAACTTGAATCAATCGATTGTTCGACGACAGCATGCTTTGCCCCCCTCCCTCAGAGTAAAGCAGATGCTAACAGAGGAATGCAGAGCTCAGATATCTACCAAATAGCCGTGTATAGCACAGTAGCCATAGCTGCAGTAACCAAACCATACCTAACCTTGCCATGCCAAGCGTAACCTGACTAAACCCAGAGTGCCGCTACCGCTATTCCAGGCCTCCCCAGAGTCCAGCAGAGTATAGAAGGGCGATGTAGGGCGCATGAACCCACCGAATGGCAGTGTAAAGCGCAAAAGTCTGGGCTATACTCTTCTAACCGTACGAAGCGTAACACAACCAAACGCAGCATATCTCGGACAAACGTGCCGAGACCTATACCGCTGGAATTCCTATAGCCAAGCAGAATATACTAGAGTAGAGTGGAGGGCCTAGATCCACCGTATAGAAGCGTATAGCGCACAAGCCAAAGCCATTCGTGCCACACTTAGAATAACTTGACATAACCGAGCGCAACCTAACACAACCAAACGTGCCATGGCCGCTATTGCTGGCGTCCCCACATACAAGCAGATCCTAGTGAAGCAATGCAGAGCGCAGACATCGGCCTAATATCAGTGTATAGCGTAAAAGTCAATGCTATCCTAACCAAACCTATCTCGACCAAGCCAAGCCAAACGCAAAGTATCTGAACCAAATGTGCAACAAACATTATTGCTGGCGTCTCCAGAGAGAAGCCGAATATATTAGAGTACAGTAGAGTGCAGAAATACAACGAATAGCAGTGCATAGGCAAAAGTCAAAGCTATCCCAGCATAACCTAACACAGCAAACCGTACCGAACCTCCAACCAACGTGCCGCAAACACCATCGCTCTACTCCCCAGGGCCAGGCGGTACATATTAGAGGAGTGTAGGGAGCTGAAATCCACAGAATTACAGTGTAGAGCTGAAAAATCAAAGCTATCCAAACCTTACCCATGCAAACATAAACTAACCAAATGTAACCTAACTCAACATATCGTGCCGCAACCACTATTGCTTGCATCCCGAGGGTCGAGCAGAGTACAGTGGAGCAATGTAGAGCGCAGAAACCCCGCGAATAGCAGTGTAGAGCACAAAAGACAAAGCTATTCTATCCTAACACATACTAACGTATTATAGCCAAACGCAACATAACTTAATCTAACGTGCCGCGACGAATATCGCTGGCATCCACAGCTCCAAGCAGAATGTACTAGAGCACAGTGGAGCGCAGAAAGCCACCAAACAGCAGTGTACAGCACAAGAGTCAATGATATCCTAACCTAAATTGACTTACCCTAACCTAATCAAGCATAGAATAACGAAATCTTACGGGCGGAGGCATCTATTGCTGACACAACCAGTGCCAAGCAGTACACATTAGTCATCAGCAGAGCGCAGAAATCCACCACATTTAAGTGTATGGCGCAAAAGTCGACGATATCATACCCTAACACAGACAAACCTAACCGAATCATACGTAACATAATCCAAATTAACGCGCCGCGGCCACCGTTTCTGGCCTCCCAGAGCAGAGCAGCGCATATTAGATCTCAGCAGTGCGCAGATATCCACCGAATAACAGTGTATAGCACAACAGTCAAAGCTGCCTTTGCCTAACTTAACAAAATGTAGCATAGCCGAACGTAGCGTAACTCTACCTAATCGCCCTGCACCTATACTGCCGACTTCCCCAGAGTCAAGCAGAATATACTGGAGCGCAGTAAATCACAGAAATCAGCGGCGACGCAGTTTAAACCACAAAAGTCAAAGATAACCGAACCTAGCCCGACCTAACCTAACCCAAGCAAACGTAGCCTAACTCAGAATAAGGTGCCGAGACCGCTATTGCTGTCTTTCGCAGAGAACAGCTGAACATATCAGGCCACATTGGAGCGCAGAAGTCCACCGAATAGCAGTGTATAGGACAAAAGTCTATGCAAGCCTCTCCTAATCTAACCAATCGTAACATAACCGAATGCAGCCTAACTCAGTCTAACGCGCAGCGTACACCCTTTCTGTCCTCCCCAGAGTCGAGCAAAGTATAGTAGAGCATAGCGGGACGGAGAAATCCACCAAATAGCAGTCTATGCCAAGAAAGTCAAAGCTACACAGACCTAACCCAAACAAACGTAACCTAACCAAACGTAGCTTAACAAAACCTAATCTGCCGGTACCATTATTGTTGGCAACCCCAGGGCCAGACAGAGCATGTTAGAGCACAACATAGCGCTGCAGTCCACCGAGCAGCAGTATATAGCAAAAAAGTCAGTGCTACCTTCTCCCACGTTGACCAAACTTAACGTAACCAAACATAGCATAAATAAAACTAACGTGCCGGGACCGCTATTTCTGGCATCCACAGAGCCGAGCAGAGTATTGTTGAGCAATGTAGACAGTAGAAATCGGCCGAATAACAGTGTATAGCACAGAAGCCAAAGCCATAATTACCAAACCTAACCAAGCATAGCCTAGCCAAACGTAACCTAACACAAAACTCTCGTGTCACGACCACTATTGCTGGCGGAGACGGAGTAGGGCATATTGTAGCAGAGCAACGTAGAGTGCAGAAGACCAACGAATAGCTGTGTATACTACGAAAGTCAAAGCTATGCAGACCTAGCCCAATCTATCATAACCTAACCAAACGTAGCATAACCCAACGTAACGTGCCGAGACCGCTATGGCTGGCCTCCGCATATCCAAGCAGAACAAATTACTGCAAAGTAGAGCGCAGGAATCCGCCGAATAGTAATTTATACCACAAAAGTAAAAGAAATCCTAACCGTGCCTTTCTAACCGAACCTAACGTAACGTAACATTTCTCAACCTTGCGTGCCGAGACCACCATCGCTGTCCTCCACAAAGACAAGAAGAATGTACTAGAGCTCATTAGATCGCAGAAATCCACCGAATGACAGTGTATAGTACGTAAGTCGAAGCTACCCTAACCAAACTTAACCAAACCTAACCTTACCAAACGTAACCTATCTAAACCTGACGCGCCGCGACCACCATTGCTAGCGTCCACCGGACCAAGCAGGCGATAGTAGAGCATATTCGAGCGCAGAAATCCTCCGAGTAGCAGCGTACAGCACGAAGGTGAAGGATAACCATACCGAGCTTGACGTATCCTAACAAAACCAAGCGTAACATAGCACAACCTAACATGCCGAGACCACTATTGCTGGCTTCGCCGGAGACAAGCAGAAAATATTAGAACACAGATGAGCGCAGGTATCCTCGGACAGCAGTGTATAGCACAAAAGTCTAAACAGTCCCATCCTGACTCCACTAAGCGTAACATTACCAAACGAAGCCTAACTCAACCTAACATGACCAGACCACTATTGCTGACATCCATAGCGATAAGCAGAATGTGCTCGAAGAGTGTAGGTCACAGGAATGCAACGAGTAAGAGTGAATAGCAGGAAAGTCAAAGCTATCCTAGCCAAACCTTCGACAGCACTATTGCTGGCCACGACAAAGACAAGCCGTATGTACTATGGAGCATTTGTTCGCCGAGATCCACCGCACTGTTGTTAGCAGTATAAAGGGCGGACGTATCCTCACCTAAACTAACCAAACGTGGCATAACTCAACATAACGTGCGGCGGCCACTGCTCCTGTCCTCGACGAAGCCCAGCAGCATGCAGTGTAGCACAGTAGATCACAGGAATCCACCGAAATACGAGGTAGAGCACGAAGGTCGAACCCATCCTAACCAAACATAACCTAACCAAGCCTAACCAAACGTAACCTAACTTAATGGAACGTGGCACGACCACTATTCCTCGCCTCCTCGGAGTCAGACATAGCATAGAAGAGCAATGTCGTGCACAGAGATACACCAAATGGCAGCGTATACCACAAAAGTCGAGGATACACTGACCAAACGTGGCATAATATAACCTAACCATACGTAGCATTACTCAACGTAACGTGCGGCGACTGCTATTGGTGGCCTTCACAGAGGCAAGCAGAGCATATTATAACACATTAGTAAGCAGAAATCCACCGAATAGCAGCGTACAGAACAAAGGACAATGTAGCCTCTCCTAACCTAGCCAAACGTAACACATCCATACGGAGCCTAATCCAACCAAACACGTCGTGACAGCTATTGCTGGCCTCCACAGAGACAAGCAGGATATACTAGAGCACAGTAGAGCGCTGAAACCCTCAGCATTGAAGTGAATAGCACAAAAGCCGTAGATATCCTAGCAAAACCTGTCCTAACTTGAAATGACTAAAAGTAGCATAACTCAACATAACGTGCAGCGACCACTATTCCTGGCCACCCAGTAGCCAATCAGAATGTAGTAGTGCACAGAGGATCAGAGAAATACACCGTATAGCGGTGTATAGCACAAAAGTCGAAGTAGTCTACCCTAACCTAGCCAAACGTAACACATCCAAACGTAACCTAACTCAACCTGACATGACGAGAACATCATTGCTGTCCTCTACAAAGACAAGCAGAATGCACTGGAGAACAGTAGTGCTCCGAAGCACACTGAAAAGCAGTGAATAGCGCAAACCTCGCAAATATCCTGACCTAACCTGACACAAGCAGACCTAACCGAAAGCAACATAGCTCAGCATAACTTGCCGCGACCACTGCAGCAGGCATCCCCAGATCTAAGCGGAATATAGTCGCGAAGAGTAGAGCACGGGAGTCCACCGTATAACAGTGTATAGCTTGAAGGTCAGTGCCATACTGACCAAACTTAGCACAACCTAGCCTAACCAAACATAATCTAACTGAAAGTAACGTGTCCGACCACTATTGCTCGCCTCCCCAGGATCGAACAGTGCATGGCAGGGCGGTATGGAGCGCAGAAATCCACCGAATAGCAGTGTAAACCGCAAAATTCGAAGAAATCCTAAACATGCCTTCCTAACCTAACCCAACGAAGCGTAACATAACTCAACCTAACTATCCGGCACCACTATTGCTGGCCTCCGCAGAGCCACGCAGAAAATATTAAAGCGCAGTACAGCGCAGGAGTCGGTGGACAGCGGTGTATAGCACATATGTCTAAACTATACTATCCTAACCTCACCAAACGTATCATAACCAAACGTGGCGTAGCACAATCTGTCGTGCCGAGACCGCTATTGCTCGCCTCCCCACAGCCAAGCATAATATAGTAGAGCACATCGGAGCGCAGAAGACCACCGAATTGCAATGTATAGCACAAAAGGCAAACATACCCTGCCATAACCTGACCTTGCCTTACCTACGCAAGCGTAATGTACATAAACGTAACGTGACGAGCACAATATTACTGGCCAACCCCAGAATCAGGCACAGTACATTAGAGCACATTAGAGCGCAGAAAACTACCGAAAAGCAGTGAGTAGCACAAAAGTCGAAGTAGCATATTCATACCTAGCCAAACGTAACATACACAAACGTAACATAACTAAACCTGGTATGATGAAACCACTAGTGCAGGCCTCCACAGGGACAAGCAGAATGTTCTAGAGCACAATAGAGCGCCGAAATCCAACGCATTGCAGAGAAGGGCACAAGGGCCATAGATATCCTGGCACAACCTGACCTAACCTAATCTAACCAAGCGTAGCATATCTCTAAATAACATTCAGCGACCGCAGCTCCTGGCTTCACCATACCCAAGCAGAATGTAGTAGAACACAGTAAATAACAGAAATACACAGAATAACAGCGCATAGTGCGAAAGTCGAAACTACCATCATCAAACTTAACCTAAAATAGCATAACCAAACGTAACCTGACTCGGCCTAACGTGCCGAGACCACTATTGCTTGCCTCCCCACTACCGGGCAGAATATACTAGAGCATGGCAGAGCGCGGAAAGCCACCAATTGCGGTGTATAGCACAAAAGTTAGGAATATTGTAAACTATTCTACCTTGACCCAACCTAATGAAACGTAAACGCACTGAGCCTGACGTGCCGCCACCACTATTTTTGGCATTCTAAGAGACGAGCAGAGTATAATGGAGCAAATTAGAGCGCGGAAATCCACTGGATAGCAGTGTATACAACGAAAACCAAATCCATCTGGTCATAACACAAGCAAATGTGACCTAACCGAACGTAGCCTAACTCAAACTGACGTGACGGGACCACTGCTACTGGCCGCCCCAGCGTCGCGCGGAGTATAGTACAGCAACTTAGAGATAAAGAATTCACAGAATTGCATTCTATAGTACAAAAGACAACTCTATCCTATCGTATCCAATACAAACGTAATATAAGGAAACGTAACCTAACTTAACCTAACGTGCCGAGAACACTGCTGCGGGCCTCACCAGAGACAAGCAGAATATACTGGAGCACAGCTGAGTGCAGGAAGCCTCCAAATAGCACTGTATAGCACGAAAGACAAAGGCATCCTATCAAAGCCTGACCGATATATATATATATAACCAAACGTAGAGCAACTATGCCCAACGAGAAGAGTCCACCATTGCTGGCCTCCCCATCGCCAAGCAGTATATATTAGAGGAGCGTCGAGCGCAGGAGTCCACGGAATGGCAATGTAGTGCACGAAAGTTTAAGTTAAGCAGACCGACCTCAATCCAACCTAACCACACCAAACGTAACCTAACCCAATCTAACGTGACAAGACCAATATTGCTGGCCTCCCGGAGCCGAGAAGAGCATATTAGAGCACATTAGAGCGCAGGAATATACCCTAACCTAACCCAACGAAGCGTAACATAACTCAACCTAACATGACGAGACCACTATTGCTGTCCTGCACAAAGACACGCAGAATGTATTAGAGCACACTTGATCGCAGAAATCTACCGAATAACAGTGTACATTACGAAAGACGTAGCTATCATAACCAAGCATAGCGTAACCCAACCTAGCAAAACGAAACCTATCACAGCCTGACGTGCCACAGCCACTATTTCTCGCCTCAACAGAGCCGAGCAGAGTATATTAGAGCAATGTAGAGTGCAGGAATCCTCCAAATAGCATTTTATAGCAAAAAGTCAAAGAAATCCTATTCGAGCCTTCCTAATCGAACTTAACGAAACTTATCCTTGCCAAAGCCAACCTGCCGGGACCACTGTTGCTGTCATCCACAAACACAAGCAGGATGTACTACAGCACATTAGAGCGCAGGAATATACCGAATAGCAGTGTACAGCGCAAAAGTCAGAGATACCCTAACCTAACTTTACATAATTGGACATAACCAAACGTAGAATAGTTATACCTGACGAGCCGACACCTCTATTGCTGGCTTCCACAGAGCCAACCAGAGCACATCAGAGCACAGCAGACCGCAGAAAGCCGTAAAAGAGCAGCGAGTAACACAAACGTCAAAGACATCCTAACCTTACCTGACAAAACCTAGCATTAAAGAACGTGGACAACTAAAGCTATCGTGACGAGACCATTATTGCTCTCCTCCTCAGCGCCGAGCAGAACAGACCAGAGCACATAAGAACGCAGAAATCATACGAACAACAGTGGTTAGCGGAAAAGTCAAAGACATCGTAACCAAACCTTGCCCGACCTAGCCTGGCCAAACGTAACGTAATGAAGCGCAGTGTGATCCTATCTAACGTGCCTGGACCCCTATTGCTGGCCCCCAGTGCCAAGCAGAACATACGAGAGCACAGTAGAGCGCAGAAGTCCAACGAATCGCAGTGTAAAGCTCAAAAGTCAGAGCCATCATAGCTGAACCTAACAAAACGTAGCACAACCAGACGTAACATAACTCAGATGATCGTGTGTCGACCGCAATTTCTGACCACCCCAGTATCGAGCAGAGTATATCAGAGCCACGTAGAGTGCAGAAATGTACCGAATAGCAGTATATAGAGCAAAAATCAAAATTACCCTATCCTAACCTAACCAAGTGTGACATAACCAAGCACAACGTAATACAACCTAACGTACCTAGACCAATGTTGCTGGCCTCTGAATTTCTAAGCAGAACATATTAGAGGAGTGTGGGGCGCAGAAGTCTATAGAATGGCAGAGTGTAGCAGAAAAGTCAAAGCCATCCTAACCTGACGCAAACAAACCTAACCCAAAGAAACGTAACATGAATGAGGCTATCGTGCCGAGACCAGCATCGCTGTACCTCCCAGAGCTGCGCTGAATACATAACAGCACAGTAGAGTGCAGAAATCCACCCAATAGCAGTGTATAGTGCAATAGTCAAAGATATGCAGACCGAGCCTAACCTAACCTAACATAACCGAACGTAACATAGCACAAGCTAACGTGCCTCGACCAATATCGCTGGCGTCCCCAGAGACCAGCGGAATATAACAGAGCACAGTAGAGCCGAGGAGTCCACAAGGCAGCAGCGTCGAGCACAAAGGTCAAGGTTACCCTAAACTAACCCAAAATACCCTGACACAACCGAATGTAATCTAACTGAACCTAACCTTGGTGGCTACCAAGGAGCCAAGCGGGACATGGCAGAGGGCAGTATAGTGCAGAAATCCGTCGAATAGCAGTGTAGAGCGCAAAAGTCACAGATAGCCCCCTTACACTAACCAAACGTAACATAACCTAACGTAGCATAAATCTAACTTTCCAGACGGGACCGCAATTACAGGCCTCCAGAGAGTAGAACAGCTATTGTTGGAATCCACACTGCCAAGCAGAATACACAATAGCAAAGTAGAGCGACCGAATCCACCCAATGGCAGCGTATACCACCATAGTCAAAGCTATGCAAGCCTGACCCAAACCAATGTGACCCAGCCATGCATAGCTGAAATCAACCTAGCGTGCCCAGACAACCATTGCTGGCCACCTGAGAGACAAGCAGAGCCTATTAGAGCAGAGCAGAGCGCAGAAATCCACCGACTAGCAGTCCGTAACACAAAAGTCGGGGCTACCCTAGCCTCACGCCGCAGAATCTTACCTAACCAAACCTAATGTAACTCAATCTAACGTGCCGCGACCAGTATTGCTGACCACCCCAGAGCCAAGCTGAACATATTAGAGGAGTGTCGATAGCACGAACCCATAGAATCGGACGGTATAGCACAAAAGTCAAAGTTCCCTGTCCTAAATTATCGAAACGTAGCATAACCAAACGTAACCTGTTAACACCAAATGTGCCTAGACCACTTATGCAAACCCCTAGATCCAAGCTTAACATATCAAGGGAGAGTAGAGCACTTAGATCTATAGAATCGCAGTGTATAGCAGAAAAATCAAGGAAATCCAAGCCTAACATAAACCAACGTAACATAATCAAACGAAGCCTAATACAACATAACGCGCAGCAGCAACCATTGCTGGACTCCCTAGGGCCAAGCAGAATACGATAGAGATCAGTAGAGCGCAGAAATCCACCAAACAGCAGTGTACACCACGTACGTTTAAGCTGTTCGTACCTAACCCAAACAAAGGTTACCTAACCGAACGTAGCCTAACTCAAGCTATCGTGCCGAGACCACTGCTACTGGAATCCCCTGTGCCAAGCAGAACATACTGCAGTACAGTAGAGTGCAGGAAGCTACCAAATAAAAGCGAATAGCGCAAATGCCAAAGATACCATAAGCTTACCTGACCCAACCAAACCAAACCAAGTGTAGCCTAACTAAGCCTGACGAGCCGAGTACACTATTGCTGACATCCCCATCGCCGAGGAGAGCATATTAAAGGAGAGTAGGGTGCAGAAGACCAATGAATGGCAATACATAGCTGAAAAGTCAAAGATATCCTAACCTAACCCAGACATACCTGACCCAACCCAACGTAACCAAACCGAACCTAGCGTGCCGAGACAATTATTGCTGGCATCTCAGAGCCAAGCAGATAATACTATAGCACAGTGGAGCGCAGAAATCCCCCGCAGAGCAGTGTATGGCACAAAAGTCGGATCTATCCTTTCATAACCTAACCAAACGTGACATAACCAAATGTAGCGTAACTCGACCTAACGTGCCGAGGACCCAAAGGCTGGCCTCCGCGGAGCCATGCAGAATATGCTAGAGCAAAGTAAAGGGTAGGAATCGACCGCATTGCAGCGCATATCACAACAGTCGAAGGTATGCTGACCAAACATAACCGAACCAAACCAAACCAAACGTAGCCTAACTCAGCATAAGGTGCCGAGACCACTATTGCTGCCTTTCCAAGAGCCAAGCTGAACATACCAGATCACAGTGGAGCTGGGAAATTCGCCGAATAGCAGTGTACAACACAAAAGTCAAAGCTATACTCTCCTAACTAAACCAATCGTAACGTTACTGAACGTAACCTAACACGACCTAACGTGCCAAGACCGCTATTGCTGACTTCCGCAGAGCCAGCCATAATATACTAGAGCACAGTAGAACTCAGAAATCCTCCGAATAGCAGTGAGGCTGACTTCCGCGGAGCCAGCCATAATATACTAGAGCACAGTAGAACTCAGAAATCCTCCGAATAGCAGTGTACGACGCAAAAGCTGAATATATCATCTACAAACCTAACCCATCGTAACGTACACAAACGTAACATAACACAACCAAAGTAGATGCGACTGCTATTGGTGTCCCTCCCAGTGCCGAGCGGAGAACAGTGGAGCACAGAAATCCTCAGCGTTACAGTGTACAGCACAAAAGCCAAAGCTGTCTTATTCTAACCCAACCAAACATAGTATAACCGAACGCAACCTAACTCCACCTGACATACATAGACCACAATTGCTGACCTCCCCAGAGCAAAGAGGATCACACTAGAGCGCAGTAGAGTGCAGAAATCCGACGCATTGCGGTGTAAGGCACAAAAGCCAAAGATAGACTGACCTAACGTGACCTAACACAACCAAACCAAATGTAGCCTAATTCTGCGTAACGGGCCGGTGCCACAAATACTGGACCGCCCAGGGACAAGTTGAATATGTAAGATCACATTAGAATTCAGAAATCCGCCGAACTGCGGGGTACAGCGCAAAAGTCAAATCTAGCCCCTCCTAACCTAACCAATCGTAGCGAAACCAAACGTAACCTATCTGAACCTAGCCTGATGCGACCACCATTGCTGGACGCCCCGGGACCAAGCAGAATACAGTACAGCGCAGTAGACAGCTGGAGGCCGCAGAATAACAGTGTACACAACAAAAGCCGATGCTTTCCTAATCTAACACACACGATCGTAGCCTAACACAAGCTAACGTGCCGAGGCCACTATTAAAGCCCCCCCCCAGATTCGGGCATGGTATATGGTAGAGCAATGTAGAGCGCAGAAATGCACCGAATGGCGGTGTATAGCACACGAGTCACTGCTACCCTCTCCTAATCTTACTAATCGTAACATTGCCAAACGTGGCCTAAAAAACCTATCGTGCCGCGACCACTACTGCTGGCCTCCACGGAGCCAAGCAGAGCATAATACAGGAGAGTGGAGTGCAGAAGTCCATAGAATCGCAGTGCATAGCGGAAGAGTCGAAGCTATCCAAATCTAACAAAAGTTAACGTTAAAATACCAAACGTGTCCTGTCCCAACCTAACGTGCGAAGGCCACCTTAACTGGCTTCCCCAGAGCAAAGCAGAACAAACTAGAGCGCAGTAGAGCGTAGAAATCCAACGAATAACAGTGTATACCACGAAAGACATATCTACCCTAACCTAACCCAAACAAACTCAACGTAACCAAACATAGCCTAACACAACCTAACGGGCGAGACCACTATTCCGGGTCTCCACATTGACGTGCAGAGTATTGTATGGCAACGTATAGCGTAGAAGCGCAACGTACATCTGTGTACGGCACAAAAGTCATGGATAGCCTGTCCTAACCTATCCAGACGCAATATAACCACGCGCAAAGTTACATAAGCATTAGTGCCGAGACCACTATCGCTGGCCTCCACAGAGCCAAGCAGAATATACTACTGCACAGTAGAGCACAGAAGGCCACCGAATCGCAGTGTGTAGCGCAAATGTCAAGGCTATGCTATCCAAGCATAACCAAACTTTACCTAACCAAACGTACCATAACATAACCAAACGTGCCACGAACACTATTGCTAGCCTACACAGATACAAGCGGATGATAGTAGGGCAACGCAGAGCGCTGGCATCAACCGAACAGCCGTGTAAAGCGTAAAAGATTTAGCCATCCAGAACAAACTTAACCCAACCTTACCCTAGCGAACGTAACATAACCAAGCCACACGTGCCAATATCCGTATTTCTGGCCACCCCAGAGGCAAGCAGATGCTAGTAGAGCAATGCAGTGTACGGATGTCGACCGAAAACAAGTCAAGAGCGCAAAAATAAAAGCTATCCTAACCACACATATTCCAGCCCAGCCAAGCGAAGCGTAACCTAACTGAACCTAGCTTGCCGGTACCGCTATAGCTGGCCACCCCAGAGCCAATCCGCGCAAATTAGAGCGCAGTAGAGCGCAGAAATCCACCGTACAGCAGTTTATAGCACAAAGGTCAAAATCATCCTTTCCTAACCCAGACAAACGTAAAGCAAACAACGAAACGTAAATATTCCCAACACTTTCAGACCCGTAATGCTGCCCTCCTGAGAGCCAAGCATAACGTATTATAGGAGAGTGGAGAGCAGAAATCGATAGAACCGCAGTGAACAGCAGAAAAGTCAAAGCCACCCAAACCTAACACAAACAATTATAACACAGCCGAATGAAGCCGAACTGCACGTAGTGAGCCGCGGCATCTATTACAAGACACTCCAGGGCCAAGCAGAATGTAGTAGAGCAGAGTAGAGCGCAGACATCCACCGAATAGCAGTGTATAGCGCAGGAGTCGAAGTAACCTTCCCTAACCTAGCCAAACGTAACACACCCAAACGGAGCTTAACCCAGCCTAACATGACTTAACCGAGCCTTCCTAGCCTAACCCAGCGGAACGTAACCTAGCTCAAGCCGATGTGCCGCGAGTAGTATTGCTGGGCGCCCCAGAGCCAAGCGGAATATATCAGGGCAGAGTAGAGCGCAGACATCCACCGAATAGCAGTGTATAGCGCAGGAGTCGAAGTAACCTTCCCTAACCTAGCCAAACGTAACACACCCAAACGGAGCTTAACCCAGCCTAACATGTCGGGACCGCTGTTGCTGACCCCCCAGAACCAAGCAGAATATACTAGAGCACAGCAGAGCCCAGAAGACCATAGCATTGCAATGTATAGCGCAAAGGTCAAACTTATCCTGACGTGACCCGACCACACCTTACCTACCCAAACGTAGTGTATCCAAACATAACGTCACGAGACCAATATTGCCGGCAACCCATGAGCTAGGCAGAATACAGTAGAGCGCAGTAGATCACAGGAGCTCGCCGAATAATGGTGTATAGCACGAAGGTCGAAGCAATCCTAACCAAACATGACTTGACATAACATATTCCAACATAGCCTAACAGAGCATAACGTGCAGCGGAAACTATTGCTGGCCTGCCCAAGGCCAATCGTAACAGTGTATAGCACCAAAGTCAAAGATAACCTGTCCGAACTTGACACAACATAACCTAACCAAACGTAACATAACACAACCTATGGTGCCAAGATCACAAACGCAGGCCTAGCCAGAAACAGGCAGAAAATATTAGTATACAGTAGTGCACAGAAATCGGCGTACTGCAGTGTTTAGCACAAATGCATGGACTGTAATATCCTAATCTCACCAAACGTAACATGCCAGAACGTAGCATAGCTCAACCAAACGGGCCGAGGCTACTGTTGCTGGCCACCCCACACCCAAGCAGAACATACTAGAGCACAACGGAGCGCAGAAACCCAACGCATTGCAGCTTACAACACAAAGGTCAAAGGTACTTATCCCAACCTGGTCAAACGTAACATACCCAAACGTAGCCTAACTCAACCTAACATGACGAGACCGCCACTGCAGCCCTCCACTGAGAAAAGCAGAATGCACTAGAGCACAGTAGAGTGCAGAAGCTCACCGCACTGCAGTGAATAGCAAAAAAGTCGCAGACGTCCTAACCCAATCGGATACAACCTAACATAACAAAACGCAGAATAGCTCAAAACAACTTGACGCGACCACTGCCGCTGGCATTCCCGGAGTCAAGCAGAATACAGTAGAGCGCAGTAGTTCACAGAAATCCACCGAACAACAGTGTACAAGACAAAAGTCAAAGTTATCCTAACCAAACTTAGCCCAACCTAACATAACCAAACGTAGTCTAACTCAAAATAACGTGCCACGAACACTATTTCTCGCCTCCCCAGAGTCAAGCAGAGTATAGTAGAGCAATGTATAGCGCTGAAATCCACCGAATAGCAGTGTATGGAGCAAAAGTCAAGGAAATCCTGACCGTCCCTTCCTAACCTACCCTAAAGAAACGTAGCATAAAGCAAACCAACGTGCCGAGACCACTATTACTCGCCGCCGCGGTGCCAAGCAGAACATATCAGAGCACGGTAGAGCTCAGGAATCCACCGAATAGCAGCGTATGGCACAAAAGTGTAAGCTATTCTATACTTAGCTAACCAAACGTAACACAACTCAACCGAATATGACGAGACCACTATTGCGGGCCCAAACTGATGCAAGCAGAGTGGACTGCAGCACAGTAGTGTGCAGAAATCCACCGCATTGCAGTGAATAGCACAAAAGTCGAAGATAACCCAAAACTCACATGACCTAAACTAACCCAACCGTACGTAACGTAGCTCA
Organism: Eufriesea mexicana; assembly: GCF_001483705.2. Taxonomy (NCBI): domain Eukaryota; kingdom Metazoa; phylum Arthropoda; class Insecta; order Hymenoptera; family Apidae; genus Eufriesea; species Eufriesea mexicana. Next base: position 48,078 of record NW_016909977.1, read on the forward strand.
ACCTAACGTGCCGAGATTACTATTGTCGCCCCCCCCCC
>NW_016909977.1:48240-51301 GCF_001483705.2 Eufriesea mexicana
CAATCTAACGTGCCGGGAACGCTATTGCCGGCCACCCCAGAGCCAAGCAGTACATACTAGAGCACACCAGAGCGCAGAAGACCGCCGAACAGCAGTGTATAGCGCAAAAGCCAAAGTTATCCTATCCTAATATGTCCAATTTTAACATATACACGCGTATCATAACTCATCCTATCGTATCCGGACACCATTGCTGGCCCACCCAGAGTCGACCAAAATTTACTAGAAGACAGCAGACCGCAGAACTCCATAGAATCGCAGTGTAAAGCACACAGGTTATATCTATCCAGACGTAACCCAAGTTAACATAGCCTAACCAAACGTAGCATACTTCAAAGGTACGTGCCGCGGCCACAATTGGTGGCATTCCCAGGGCTACGCATGGTATAGTAGAGCACACTACAGCGCAGGAATACTCCGAATAGCAGTGAAAAAGTCGAAAGTCTGAGTTAATTTGACCGAGCTTAGCCTAACCTTATCCAACGAAACGTATCCTAAATCAACCTAACATGACGAGACAACTATTGCTGGCATCCACAAAGACATGCAGAATGTACTAGAGCACAGATTTGCGCAGAAACCCGCCGCATTGCGGTGAATAGCACACGAGTCAGTCTTACGCCGACCGAACCAGACCTTACATAACCCTCCCAAACGTAGTATAGCTGAGCATACCGTGGGCAGACCAATATTTCTGGCCTCCCCAGTGCCAAGCAGAATATGCTAGAGCACAGCAGAGCGCAGAAATCCACCGAAAAGCAGTGTACAGCACGAAAGACGGAGTCATCCTAACGAAATTTAAAGTAACCTTTCCTTACCGAACATAACCTAACTCCGCCTAACTGGCCACGAGCTCCATGGCTCGCCTCCCCAGAGTCGAGCGGAGTCGGTAGTTCAATGTAGAGCTCGGACATCCTCCGAATAGCAGGGCATAGCACAAAAGTCAAAGAAATCCCAACCAAGCATTCCAATTCTAACACTGCGATACGTAACTCAACCGAACCTGACGTGCCTGAAGAGCTATTACTGGACACCACAGAGCCAAGCAGAACATATGAGAGCAATATAGAGGGCAGAAATCCTCCTAATAGCAGCTTATGGCACAAAAGTCTTAGCTATTCTATGCTAACCTATCCAAACGTAGCGTAAGCCAACGTACACAAACACATCCTAACGCGATGAGACTTCTACTGATGGCATCCCCAGTGTAAAGCAGAATATGCTGGAGCACAGTATAGCGCAGAAATCCACGGATAGCTGTGTATAGCACAAAAATCAAAACTATCCCATCCTAACCTCACCACACGAAACACAACGGAACGTAGCATAGCTCAACACAACACATCGAGACCACTACCGCAGGCCTCCCCATAGCGAAACAGAATATACTACAGCACAGCAGAGCGCAGAAATCCACCGCATTGCAGTGTACAGCTCAAAAGTCGAACACATCTTGACCTAACTTGACCTAACATAACCTATACAAAGGAAGTGTAGCCCAACAAATCGTGACGAGGCCAATATAGCTGGCCTATCCAGCGCCAAGCATAGCACATTGGAGCACACTGGAGCGCAGAAATACACGCAATATCGGTGCGTAGCACAAAGGAGGAGGTAGCCTACCCTAACCTATCCAAACGTAACATAAGCAAACGTAGCTAAACTCAACCCAACCTGCCGAGACCACTATTGCTGGCCGCCCAAGGTCCAAGTAGAATATACTGCAGCACGGCAGAGCGCAGAAATCCACCACATTGCAGTGTACAGCACGAGAGCCAATCTTACCCTGACCTAACGTGGCCATACCTAACCTATAAAAACATAGTGTAACTAAGCATGACGTGACGAACCATTATTTCTGACCTTCCGAGAGCCAAGCAGAGCATATTACTGCACATTAGGGCGCAGAAATCCACCGAACAGTAGTGAAATGGCACAAAAGTAAAAGTAGCCTATTTTAACCTAGCCAAACGCAACACATCCAAACGTAGCCTAACTCAACCTAACATGACGAGACCACCATTGCTGGCATTCACAAAGTCAAGGAGAATGTACTAGAGCACATTAGTGCGCAGAAACCCACCGCGTTGCAGTTAATAACTCAAAAGTCGAAGAAAACTTAACATAACCTGACCTAACCTAACCAAACAATATTTATCATAACTTAACATAACGTGCCAAGATTACTATTGCTGCCCCCCAGAGCCTAGCAGAAAGTGTCAGAGCTCAGTAGAGAGCAGAAGTCCGCGGACTGCAGTGTATAGCACAAAAGTCAAAGCTATCCTATCCTATCCTAGGCAAACGTAACGTATCCTAGCGTAACCTAACGCAACCTAACGTGACAACACCGCTATTGCTGCTGTCCACAGAGAGAAACAGAATGTACGAGGGCACAGTAGAGCGCATAGATCCCTCGCAATGCAGTGCATAGCACTAAAGCCGTACATATCTTATCCTAACCTGGCATAATTTAACGTAATAAAGCGCAGCATAACCCAACATGGCGTGTCGCGACCACTGCTCGCGGCCTCCTCGGAACAAAGCAGAATGTAGCAGAGCACAGTAGATCACAGAATCCTCCGCATAGCAGTGAATAGAACAAAAGACGTAGATACCCTTGCGTAACATGTCCTAACCTACCCTAACCTAACTTAGCATAACCCAGCGTCACGTGCCGGAGCCACTGCTGCTGGCATCACTGGATTCAAGCAGAAGACGATTAGCATAACCCAGCGTCACGTGCCGGAGCCACTGCTGCTGGCATTACTGGATTCAAGCAGAAGACGGTAGAGCACTGCAGATCATAGTAATACTCCGAAAAGCAGTGCACAGGACGAAATTCAAGGTCATCCTAACCAAACTTAACCTAACCTAGCCTAACGAAACATACCTCCCTTATGATAATGTGCGACGACATCTATTGCTCGCATCCCCGTATTCGAGCGTAGTATATTCGAGCAATATAGAGCGCGCTCATCTTCCGAAAGGAAGTGCTCAACACAAAAGTCAAAGAAATCCTAACCAAGCCTTCCCAAGGTAACAAAACCGAACGCAACATAAC
>NW_016909978.1:0-400 GCF_001483705.2 Eufriesea mexicana
CTTTTGCGCTATACACTGCTATTCGGTAGATTCTCGCGTTCTGCATTTCTCTACTATACTCCGCTCCACCCTGGGGTTGGCAGCAGTAGTGGACGTCACACGATTGGTTGAGTTATATTACGTTTGATTAGGTTAAGTTGTGCTGCATTTGGTCAGAGCACCTCAGACTTTTTGCTATGCGCTGCTATGCGATCGATTCCTACAATTTATTGCTTTCTAGCATATTATGATTTGCTCTGCGGTTGCCAGCAGTAGTGGTCCCGGCACGTTAGGTTGTGTCAGGCTATGTTTGGTTAGGTTAGGTCCGTCTGCGTTAGGTTATGGTAGCTTTGATTTTTCTGCTATATATTGCCATTCCTTGGACTCCTGCGCTTTACTCTCCTTTAATATTTTCTGCTAG
>NW_016909979.1:0-928 GCF_001483705.2 Eufriesea mexicana
ATTTTCGACTAATATCGCGGTGAGCTATCTTCCTTGCATAGGTAAGCAGGAAAGATCCTTTCGAAGTGCTATAGCCATTGCAATGCTGCAGAATCTGGCTGGAAAATTCAATTCTATTTACATTTTCGAACTGTGATGAGCTGCCTTTCTTGGATAAATACGGGGGAAAGATTCTACTGGCGTGCTATAGCCATTGCAATGATATAGAATGTGTCTGGCAGACACAATTTTATTGACATTTTTGACTAATACCGTGGTGAGCCAACTTCCTAGCATACGTAAGGAGGAAAACCCTTTTGTAGTGCTATAGCCACCGCAATGCGGGAGATTCCGTCTGGAAAATTTAATTTTATTGGCATTTTTGACTAATGTCGCGGTGAGCTAACTTTCTAGCATAAATACTGGGGAAAGATACCACTGGCGTGCTATAGTCATTGCAATGATATATAATGTGCCTGGCAGATAAATTATATTGACATTTTCGACAATTATCGTGGTGAGCTAACTTTCTTGCATAAACAAGGAGGAGAGTTTATATTGGAACGCTATAACCATTTAAATGTTATAGAATCTGGCCGGAAAATTCAATTTAATTGACATTTTCGAATAATATTGTGGTGCGCTACCTTTCTTGCAAAAATAAGTAGGATAGATCCCAATAGCGTGCTATAGGCATTGCAATGCAAAAGAATCCTCTTGGAAAATTCAATTTTATTGACATTTTCGACTAATTTCCTGGTGAGCTATCTTCCTTGCATAGGTAAGGAGGAAACATCCGTTCGGAGTGCTATAGGCATTGCAATACTGTAGAATGTGGTCGGAAAATTCAATTTTATTGACATTTTCGTGTAATAACATGCTGAGTTAACTTTCTTGCATAACTAAGGAGGAAAGATTCTATTGGCGTGCTATAGGCATTGCAATGCCG
>NW_016909980.1:0-1036 GCF_001483705.2 Eufriesea mexicana
TCCACATATCAATTACGCTAGAATAGGTGTGGAATTCTTATCACCAGTGATCAAATAAATACAACGGCTACAGTAATTTGATAATGGCGCAAATCGATACTCGTTTGTGGACCAATAATATCTCGAGCGTTAGTGGACCAGCCATCTGTCGCTGTAGAATTGCTGTCGGATATAAATAATTAGTGAAAAACGTAACCAACCGACTACGGTGCTCTGCTGATGGATACTCACGGTAATGTACTGACATATTTCAATGTCCGCAGCGGCAATTACTATATCCATTTATCATTCTACAGTTGCAAAAGGACGTATGTGATCATCGGACAGATAATTTCAATAGATATAGTGTAGTGTAGATGACTAAACTCAGTAAAATGTTGTCATTTGTCAATTCCACTAACAGCGTTAGATCTATTTACTGTATACTCTAGAACTGCTATAGAATTTAAATTATCAGCGAACAATTCAACCCAGCGGCTACGATACGGTAATGATATCAGTATTCAGTACGATGTTGTCGTTTGTATGCATCTCGAGCGACTCTGAATCTGACTCTAGTAATTCTATAATTGCTATAGTATTTTAATCTTCATTGAGCAGGCTAATACAACGGCTACACTATAGTGATGATGGCCGCACTCTGTACTGTATTGACATATGACAACGCCTCCAGCGATAATTGATCTATCCATTGACCATTGTACAATTGCAGAAGAACATATCTTTTCAGCTAACAGAATAACTCAATGGCTGTGGCAGTGTAAAGACGGGTGCACTCAGTTCTGCTCTGTCATCTCTACAGATCACTACCAATACATGACAGAACCATTGATCATACCAGAATTGCTAAACAGCTAATAACATCAATGAACATATGATTAAAACAACTAGTGCGATCTGTTGGTGGATGTACTAAACACCGTACTGCCAATTACAAATGTCTCTAGCAATAACTTATAGGCAATAACTCATTTGTGATTTTATTATTGTAGAAATGCTGTGGAATTTAAATGATCAGTGAATATATTTATCAAAC
>NW_016909981.1:0-4031 GCF_001483705.2 Eufriesea mexicana
CCAGGTTAGGTTAGGATGGCTTTGACTTTTGTGCTTTGCACTACACTACTCTAGTATATTCCGCTTTGCTCTCGGGAGGTCAGTAATAGTGGTGTCGGGACGTTATGTTGAGTTAGGTTCCTTCTGGTTGTGTTAGAATATGGTACCTTAGACTATTGCGATATACACAACTATTCGGAAGATTTCTGCGCTCTTCATTGCTCTACTGTACTCGCACGGACTCTGGCGAGGCCAGCAATAGTGGTCCCGGCGCGTGAGGTTAAGTTAGGTTACGTTTGCTTATATTAAGTTCGGATATGTTTTTATTTGGCAGAATTCACGTTTGAGCTTTGGACTGCTATTCGGTGGATTTCTACGCACTACACAGCACTACTGTGATATGCTCCACCCTGGGGAGGCCAGTAACAGTGGTCTCGGTACGTTTGGCTTAGCTAGGCTACATTTGGTTAGGTCAAGTTTTTTTAGTTATATCTGGATAGCTTGGACTCTCGTGATGTACACTGTTATTCGGCGCAATTCTGTGCACTACAGTGCTCTACAATATTCTGCTTGTCCCTGGGGAGTCCAGTAATAGTCGCCGCGGCTCGCTATGTTAAGTTATGCTTCGTTTGGTAAGGTAACACTTGCATGGGTTATGTTAGGGTGGCTTTGTCCTTTCTGCTATACACTGCGAATCTATGGATTACTGCGCTCTCCTCTCCTCTAGTATGTTCGGCTTGGCTCTGAGGAGGGCAGCAATAGAGGTCACGAAACGTTAGGAATGGTTAACTTACCTTCAGTTGCATTACGTTTGGATAGGTAAGGAAGGGATAGCATTGACCTATGTGCTATAAACTTCTATACGGTGGAGTTCTGCGCTCTACTGCGCTCTAATGTGTTCTGGTTGGCTCTGTGGGGGCCAGCAATAGTGTTCTCGCCACGCAAGATTTGGTTATGTTACGCTTGGCTTGGCTGGGTTGGGATAGGCGTGGTTAGGATAGCATTCACCTTTGCGCCATTCTCTGCTGCTCTGTCGATATCCATGCACTGCATTGCTCTACCAGCATCTGCTTGTCTATGGGGTGGCCAGCAATAGGGGCCGTGGCACGTACGGATGAGTTTGGTTACGTTTGGATAGGTAAGGTTCGGTTGTGCTTGGAAAGGAGAGCTTTGACGTTTGTGCTGTACACTGCTATCCTGTGGATTTCTGCTCTGTACTGAGCTCTAATATGCTCTGCTTCGCTCTGTAGAGCCCAGCAATACTGGATGTGGCAAGTTAGGCTGAGATGGCTAACGTTTGGTTAGGTTTTATTGGGTTGGTTAATGTTAGGATAGCTTCGACTTATATGCTGGGCACTGAGATTCTATGGACCTGTGTGCTCGACTGTGCTCTATCATACTCTGCCTGTCTATGGGGAAGACAGCAATAGTGGCCGCGGCACGTTAGATTTAGTTACTCTACGTTGGGTTAGGTTAAGTTATTCACGGTTATATTAGTATATCTTTGACTTTCGAGATATACATTGCTGTTTGGTGGCTTTCTGCACTGTAGTGCGCTCAACTCTACTCTGCACGACTCTGGGGAGGCCAGGAATAGTATTCGTGGCGCGATCGGTTTTGTTAGGCTACGTTTGGCAATGCTACGGTTGGTAACGTTAGGAGAGGATGTCAGAGACATTTGAGCTATACACCGCCATTCGGTGGATTTCTACGCCATGCATTGCTCTACTATAATCTTCTCGACTCGCGGGAAGTCAGTAATAGTTGTCTCGTCACGTTAGGTTGAGTCAGGTTACGTTCGGTTAGGTTAGGTTAGGTCAGGTTAGGTTAGGATATCTTAGACTTTTGTGCTAGACACTTCAATGCGGTGCACTTCTTCGCCCTACTGTGCTCAGGAATGTTCAGCTTTGCGCAGGGGATGCCGACTACAGTGTTCTAGTCACGTTAGTTTGGATTCTGTTGCGCCTGGTTATGTTATGGTTGTTCATGTTAGGATAGGACAACTGTCACTTTCGCACTATACACTGATATTCGGTGGATATCTTCGCTCTACTGTGCTCCACCACACTGTGCTTGTCACTGTAGGCGCCATGGATTGCGGCCGCGGCACGATAAGTTGTGATATGTTACGCTTGGTTCGTTAGGTTTGTTGGGCTTTGTTAAGATAGCATAGTCTTTTGAGCTATACTCTGCTATTCGGCCGATTCCTGCGTTCAACATTGCCCAGATATACACTCCTTGGCTCCCGTGAGGCCAGTGATAGTGATCGTGGCACGCAATATAGGGTCAGCTTACGTGAGGTTAGGTTACGTTTGGATAAGTTTGTATAAGGTCGCTTCGTCTTTTGTACTATACACTGCTGTTCGATGGATTTCTGCGTTCTACTCTGCTCCAGTATGCTCTGCTTGGCTCTGGGAGGTCAGCGATAGTGGTGTAGGTCCGTTAGGTGTAGATAGGTTACGATTGGTTATGTTACCTTAGGATAGGTTTGGCTAGGACAGCTTTGGCTCTTGTGCCATACACTGCTATTCTGTGGATTTCTGCGCTCTATTGTGATCTAATATGCTCTGCTGTGCTCTGGGGAGGACAGAAACAGTGGACTCGGCACGATAGATGGAGATAGGCTACGTTTGGTTACGTTATGTTCGTTTGTGCTGGGATTGCATAGCTTTGACATTCGTGGTTTACACAGCTATACGTTGTATTCCTGCGCTCTGCTGTGCTCCGATATGTTCCGCTTGGCACTGCGGAAGCCAGAAATAGGGGTCCAGGTACGTTAGGTTGGATTACGCTGCGCTTCCTATGTTACCTTTGGTTCAGTTAGGACTGTGTAACATTCACTTTTGCCCTTTACAATGATATTCAGTGTATTTCTGCCCTCCACGTTGCTCTACTATACCATGCTCCACCCTGTCGTGGCCAGCAATGGTGGTCGTGGCACGATAGATTAAGTTAGGTTACGTTTGGCCCGGCTAGGTCGGGTTAGGTTTGGTTACGACGTCTTTGACTATTGTGCTATACACTGCTGTTCGTAGGATTCCTGCGCTCTACAGTGCTCTCGTTTGTTCTGCTGGGCTCTGAGGAGGACAGCAATAATGTTCTTGTCACGTTAGGTTTATTTAGTCCACGTTCCTTTAAGCTAGGCTCGGTCAGGTAAGTTTAGGTTATCCTTGACGTTTGTGATATTCTCTGCCCTTTTATGGCCTTTTGCGCTCTGCTGTCCTCTGAAATGTTCTGATTGGCGCTGTTGAGGCTAGCAATAGATGTCTCGTCTCGTTAGGCATATCTATTCTACGTTTGGTTATGTCCGATTGTGTCAAGTTAGGTTTGGGTATCTCTGACTTTCGTGCTACACACTGCCTCTCGTTATATTTCTGCGCTCTATGTGTTCAAGTACATTCTGCTTCTGCTTGTGGATGACAGCAATAGCGGTTCCGGCACGTTGGCTTGTGTAAGGTTGCGTTTCGCTAAGTTTGGTTAGGAACGCTCGGTCACGATTTCTTTGACTTTTCTTCTCCACACCGCTACTCGGTGGGTTTCTGAGCTCTACATTCATCCACTATACTCCGCTCGACTCTGGGGAGGCGACCAATAGTGGTCGTGGCACGTTAGGATGAATTATGTTACGATTGGTTAGGTCATGCTAGGCTATATTTGGTTAGGATAGCTTTGACTTTCGTGCTGTACACTGTTGTCCGATGGACTTCCGTTACCTACTGTGCTCTACTGCACTCTGCTAGGCTCTGCGGTGGCCAGTAAGAGTGGTCTCGGCACGTGAGTTTGGATTTTGTTATGTGCAGGCTGGATAGGTTAGGGAGGTTGGGTTAGGGTATCTACGGCTTCTGTGGACTATATTGCAATGCCGTGGATTTCTGCGCTCTGCTGTGCTGTAGATTATTCTGCTTGGCTCTGGGGTGGCCAGAAATAATAGCCTCCCCAAGATAGGTTGCGATATACTACGTTTGGTTTTGCTACGTTGGCAGCGGTTAGGTTTGGATAGCTACGCCTTTGCTGTTGTGCACCGCGATTCTATGTATTTCTGCGCTCTACTA
>NW_016909981.1:4057-7811 GCF_001483705.2 Eufriesea mexicana
TGTTATGTTACGTTTGGTTATGTTATGGCAGGATGAATCAGACCCTTGCGATATACACGTCTACTCGGTGGATTTCTGAGCAGTAGGTTGCATTTATATGCTTTGATTGGCTTTGTGACGGCCAACAATGGTGTTCTCGGCACGCTACCTTTTGTTAGGCTAAGTTCGGTTAGGGTAGGTTAGGATGGTTTAGGTTAGGATATATTTGACATTTGCGCTACACACTGCAATGTGATGGATTACTGCGCTCTTCTGTGCTCTAGCACATTCTGTTTGGATCTGGCGAGGCAAGCAGTAGTGGTCTCGGCACGCTAGGTTATGATACGTAACGCTTTGTTTGGGTAGGTTAGGATAGGTTTGGTTAGCATAGCTTCGACTTCTGTGGCAGACACTGCTATTCGGTACACTTCTGCGCTCCACTGTGATCTAATATACCCTGCTTTGCTCTGGGAAATCCAGAAATAGTGACCGCGGCACCTTAGGTCTACTTATTCTGCGTCAGGTAAGGTTATGTTAGGACTGGTTGGATCAGGATATCTTTGACTATTGTGCTATACATTGTTATTTGGTGGCTTTATGCGCTCTGCAGTGCTCTACTGTACTCTGCTCGTCTCTCGGGGGGCCAGCAATAATGGTCGTGGCACGACACGTTTTTCCAGGCTGAGTTTGATAATGTTAGTGTTGGCTATGTTAGGATAGCGTAGCTGTGATTTTTGCGCTAGACACCGCTGTTCAGTGGATTTCTGCAATCTACATGGCTCTGCTATACCCTGCTCGCCTCGGGGGAGGCCAGTAATAGTGGTCTCTGCGCGTTAGCTTGGGTTAGTCTATGTTTGGCTAGGTTACATTAGTTTGGGCTAGGTTTGGGTTGCTTTGACTTTTCTACAATACACTGCGATTCTATGGTCCTCTGCGCTCAACTCGCCTCTAATAAGTTCCGTTTAGCGGTGGCGAAGCAAGCAATAGTGATCTCAGCCCTTTATGTTTAGATAGTCTACGTTTGGCCAGGGCAGGATTGGTCATGTTTGGTTAATGTGTCTGCGACTTTTGTGCTATACAGTGCTATTTGGAAGCTTTCTGGGCTATACTGTGCACTAGTATATCCTGCTTGTCTCTTTGGATGCCATCAATATTGGTCTCGGCACGTTAGATTAAGTTATATTTGGTTCGCTTAGATTATGTTTGAATAGGTTAGGATAGGGAAGAGTTGACTTGTGCGCTATACACTGCTATTCGGTGGATTTGTACGCTCTACATAGCTCTACTATACCCTGGTCGACTCAGGGGAGACCAGTAATTTATGGGGTCTTTGCACCATAGGCTTAGTTACGTTACGTTTGGTTAATCTAGGTTCGGCTACGTTAGGTTAGGGTGGCCTTGACTTTTATGTTGCACTCTGTTATTCGGTGGATTTCGGCGCTCTACTGTGACATAACATATTCTGTTTGGCTATGGCGAGGCCAGCAGTGGAGGTCTCATCTCGTATGCTTTAGCTATTCTATGTTCGGCTATGTTATGTTATGTCTCGTTTGGTTAGGATAGCTTTGACTTTTGCGCTATACGCTGCTATATGGTCGATACCTGCGCACTGCTCTGCTATACCAGCATATGCTTGACTCTGGGGAGGCCTGCGAGGGGATGCGTGGCACGTTTTGTTGGGCCAGATTACGCTTGGTTAGGCTGGGGTAGGTCAAGTTTGGTTAGGATGACATTGACCTCCGTGCTATACACTGCTATACGGTCGATATCTGAGCTCTGCATTGCTCCACTAGGATCTGCATGTCTCTGGGGTAGCAAGCAATGGTGGTCGTTGGACGTTTGGTTCAGATAGGTTACGCATGGCCAGGCTATGATTGGTTGAGTTTGGTACGGATGGATTTGACTTTTGTGCTACAAGCTGGTATTCGGTGGACTTCTGCGCTCTACTGTGCTCTACTATGTTCTGCTTGGCTCTGGGGAGGCCAGCAATAGTGGTCCCGGCACGTCAGTGTATGTCACGTTACGTTTGGTTACGTTACGTTTGGTCAGGTTATGGTTGGTTAACATTGACTTCTGCGCTGTACGCTACTATAGGGATGATTTCTGCGCTCTACCGTGCTCTAATATGTTCTTCCCCGCTCTGGGGTTGCCAGCAATAGCGATGGCGACATGTTCGGTTCAGTCAGGTTACGTTTGGTTTGGTTTAGGTAGGCTAAGTTTGGATAGGATAGCTTTGACGTTTGCGCTCTACGCTGGTCTTCGGTGGATTTTTACCATCTATAGTGCTCTAGTATATTCTGCTTAGCTATGGGGAGGTCAGCAGCAGTCCTCTCTGCACGTTAGGCTGAGTTATGTTGCGTTTGGTTATGCTACGTTTGGCTAGGTTAGGATAGTGTAGCTTTGACTTTGTGCTATACACTGCTGTCCGGTCGACTTCAGCGACCTACATTGCTCCGCTATACTCCTCCCGGCTCTCGTGAGGCCAGCAATAATGATCGTGGCACCACAGGTTGTGCTACGTTACGTTTGTTCGTGTCACGTTTTGTCAGGTTAGGAGATTATAACCTTGACTTTTGTGCTTTACGCTGCTCTCCGGTGGATTTCTGCGCGCTACTGCGGTATAAAATCCCCTGCTTTGCTCTGCGGATGCCAGAAATGGCGGCCGCGGCCCGCTATATTGGGTTAGGTTACGTTAACTTATTTTACGTTTGTTTCGGATAGGACAGTTTAACCATGCCGTTTGTGCTACTCACTGCCATTCGGTGGATTTTTGGGATCACCGTTGCTCTACTATACTCTACTCGAAACTGGTGAGGCGAACAATGGCGGTCGTGGCACTATAGGTTGAGTTATGTTACGCTTGGTTATGTTAGGTTAGGTTAGATTTGGCTAGGGCAGCTTTGACTTTCGTGCTATAAACAGATGTTCGGTGGATTCCTGCCATCCACTGAACTGTACTCTAATCTGCTAGACCCAGAGTGGGTCAGCAATAGTGGTCACGGCACGTTACGTTGTGTTTTCCATCGTTAGGTTAGGCTACTTTGTGTTGCTTGGGTTTGGATATCGTCGAGTTTTCTGCTGTACACGGAGATTCTATGGATTTCAGCGCCCTACTCTCCTATAATATGGTCTGCTTCGCTCTGCGGACGCCAGCAATAGTGGCGGCGGCACGTTTAGTTGAGCCTGCTTACGTTTGGCTGTGTTATGGTTGATATTTTAGGATAGGGTACGTTTGACCTTTGTGCTGCATACTGCTCTCGGCGGATTTCTGCGCTCTACTGTGCTCTAATATGCTCTGCTTCGCTCTGGGGGTTCCAGATATAGTGACTGCGGCTTGTTAGGTTGAGTTAGGTTACGTTTGGTTAGGTTAGCTTCTGTTAGGTTAAGATTGGATAGCTTCGACTTTCGCCTATGCACCGCTATTCGGTGCCTTTCTGTGCACTACCGCGCTCTAATACGATATGCTTGTCTCTGGGGAGGCCAGAAACAGTGGTCGCGTCAAGATTGGTTTTGTCATGTTACGTTCGGTATTGTTACGATTGGCGGTTAGGAGACGATGGCCTTGACTTGTGTGCTATACGGTGCTATTCGGTAGATTTCTAAGCTCTACTGAGCTCTAGTATATTCTGCTTGGCTCTGGGGATCTCAGAAACAAATGTCTAGGCACGTTAGGTTGTGTTAGGTTACGTTTGGTTGCATTATGTTTGGTTAGGTTAGGCTAGGATAGCTTTGACTTTTGTGCTATACTCTGCCATTGATTGGATTCTTGCGCTCT
>NW_016909981.1:7957-11957 GCF_001483705.2 Eufriesea mexicana
CTTTCGTGCTGTACACTGTTGTCCGATGGACTTCCGTTACCTACTGTGCTCTACTGCACTCTGCTAGGCTCTGCGGTGGCCAGTAAGAGTGGTCTCGGCACGTGAGTTTGGATTTTGTTATGTGCAGGCTGGATAGGTTAGGGAGGTTGGGTTAGGGTATCTACGGCTTCTGTGGACTATATTGCAATGCCGTGGATTTCTGCGCTCTGCTGTGCTGTAGATTATTCTGCTTGGCTCTGGGGTGGCCAGAAATAATAGCCTCCCCAAGATAGGTTGCGATATACTACGTTTGGTTTTGCTACGTTGGCAGCGGTTAGGTTTGGATAGCTACGCCTTTGCTGTTGTGCACCGCGATTCTATGTATTTCTGCGCTCTACTATGCACCGCTTGGCTCCATGGAGACCAGCAATACCGGCCGTGACAGGTTAGGTTCAGTTTGATTACGTTTGGCTCTGTCTGGCTATTTCGGATTAGTTTAGGATAAACTTGGCCTTTAGCGCTCGTCGCTTCTATTTTATGGACTGCTGGGCTCTACTGTTCTCTGTCATATTCGGCTTGTCAACTTGCACGAGAGCAATAGGGGTCTCGGCACGTTAGGTTGTTTTATGTTACGTTCGATTAGTATAGGATTGGTTAAGTTCGGGAAGGGTGGCTTTGGCTTTCGTGTTATACACTGACTTTCGTTGGATTTCTGGGCTCGGCTGCCCTCTGCTACATTCTACTTTTCCTTGGAGAGGACAGTAATAGTGTCCGCGGTATGTTACGCTGAGGTGGGTAACGTTCGATTAGGTTATCTTAACATTTGTTAGGCCTGGATGGATATGACTATTGCCCTATACACTGCGATTCTATGGTCTTATGCGCCCTACTGTCCTCTAGTAATATAGGCTCGCATCTGGAGAGGCCAGCAATAGTGGTCTGGGTACGTTAGATTGCGTTATGTTACGTTCGGGTATGTGAAGGTTGGATATATTAGGATAGGGTTGCTTTGACTTTTGTGCTAAACACTCTGATATCCGCGGATTTCTGCGCTCTACTGTATTCTAATATTCTCTGCTCGGCTCTGTGGAGGCCAGAGATAATGATATCGACACGTTAGGTCGTGTTATGTTTCGTTTGCTTAGGTTAGGTTAGGTTAAGTTAGGTTTGGACATCCATGGCTTTTGTGCTATTCATTGCAATGCGGCCGGCTTCTGCGCACTACAGTGCTCCAGTACATTCCGCTTTTCTTTGTGGAGGCCAGCAATAGTGACCTCGTCTTGTGAGGTTAGGTTAGGTTACGTTGGTTATTTTACGTTTGGCTATGTTAGGATCGGCTACTTCGACTCTTATGATATACGCAGCTGTTCCGTGGGTCTCTGAGCTCTTGTTTGCACTAATATGCTCTGCTTGCTGTGGGGTGGCCAGTAATAGTGGTCTCGGCCCTTTGGATTGAGCTAGGTTACGTTTCGTTTGGTTAGGTTGGGAAGGTTCTGTTAGGGTATCCTCGACTTTGGGAACATACACAGCTATTCGGTGGATTTTTGCGCTCTACATTACCCTTTTACACTCTGTTCGACTCTGCGGACGCGAGGAATAGTGGCCGTGGCACGTTAGGTTGTGTTATGTTAATATTGGTTGTGTTAGGTTAGGCTAGTGTGGTTACGATTTCTTCGATTTTTGTGCAATACACTGTTATTCGGTGGATTTGTATGATCGATTATGCTCCACTACATTCTGCTTAGCTCTGGGGAGACCAGGTGCTGAGATCGCAGAACGTAGATTTGAGCTGCTCTACCCCTGCTTTTGTTAGGTTAGGTCAAGTTGGGTCAGGATGTATTCGACTCTTGTGCTATTCAATGCAATGCTGTGGATTTCTGTGCACTCCTGTGCTCTAGTATCTCTGCTTGTCTCTGGGGTGGCCAGCACTAGTGGTCTCGGCACGTTAGGTTGAGGAATGTTACGTTTGGTTAGGTTATGTTTGGTCAGGTTCGGTTAGGATATATCCGTCCATTGAGATGTTCACTGCATTTCGGTGCGTTTCTGCGCACCGCTGTGCTCTAGTACATTCTGCTTCTTTTCGCGGATGCAAGGAATATTGGTCTCGTCGTGTTAGGTTGAGCTAGGCTACATTTGGTTCCGTTACGTATGGCTTTGTTAGGACAGGCTTCTTTGGCTTTTGTTCTATGCACTGCTATTCCGTGGTTCTCTGCCCCATGGTGTGCTCCAACACGCTCTGCTTGACACTGGGGTGGACAGTGATGGTGGTCTCTGCACGCTCTTGTGGGTTACGTTGCGTTTCGATAGGACAAGTTGGGATGGTTATGTCAGGATATCTACGGTTTTTGTGGTATACACCGCAATTCGGTTCATTCCTGCGCTCTGCTGTGCTGTAGTAGATTCTGCTTTGCGCTGGCGAGGCCAGGAATAATGGTCTCGGCTGGTTAGGTTGAGTTAGAATACGTTTGGTTATGTTACGTTTGGTGATGTTAGGACAGGATAGTTCAGACGTTTGTGCTGTACGCTGCTGTCCTCCAACTTCTGCGACCTACTTCGTTCTAATATTCTCTGCTTCGCCCTTGGGAGGCCTGCAAGTGTGGTCACGGCGTGTTGGGTTCAGTCAGGCCACGTTTGTATATGACAGGTTTGGTTATGTCAGGAAAGAATATCTTAGACTTTCGTGCCGTTCACTACCGCCCCTTGGGTTTCTGCGCCCTACAGCAATCCATTATGTTCTGCTTGGCTCCGGGATGGACAGCAATAGTGGTAGCGGCACGTTTGGCTGAGATATGTTACGTTCTGTTAGGGTTGGTTAGGAAGGCATGGTTAGGATTTCTTTGACTTTTCTGCCTTACGCTGCTATTCGGTGGACTTATGCGCAATACATTGCTCTACTGTACTTTGCACGACTCTAGGGAGGCGAGCAATTGTGGCTGGGACACGTTACTTTGGGTCATGTTACGATTTCTTAGGTCAGGCTATGCTACGTTTGGCTGCTGTAGCTTCTACTTTCGTTCTATACACAGTAATTCGGTGTATTCCTGTGATATACTGCGCTCTACTACATACCGCTTGGATCTCGGTAGGCCAGGAGCTGAGGTCGCGGCACGTTGCTTTGAGTTATTCTACGCTTGGTTATGTTAGGTTAGGTGAGGTTAGGTTAGGATATCTTCGACTTTTGCGCTACTCACTGCAATCCAAAGAATTTCTGCGCACTACTGTGCTCTAGTGCACTCTTCTTATCTCTGTGGAGACCAGCAGTGTTGGTCTCGTTATGTTACGTTGAGTTAGGCTACGTTCGCATGTGTTACGTTTGGCTAGATTAGGATAGGCTACGCTGACTATCGTGCTCTTCGCTGCTATTCGGTTTATTTCTGCACACCAATGTGCACTAATATGCTCTGTTTGGCTCTCGGGTGGCCAGTCATAGTGGTCTCGGAATGTTAGGTTGAGTTACGTTTCGTTTGGTTAGCCAAGGTTAGGTCATGTTATGTTAGGATATCTTCGACTTCTGTGGTATTCAGTGCAATGCGGTGGATTTCCGCGCACTACTGTGTTGTAGTATCCCTGCTTTTCTCTGTGGAGGTCAGCAATCGAGGTCTCGTCATGTTAGGTTGAGCTAGGTTACGTTTGGATACGTTACTCTTAGCTAGGTTAGAAGACTCTACTTTGATCTTTGTGCTATGCATTGCTGCTAGGGGGATATCTGCGCTCTAGTGTGCTCTAATATGCTCTTCTTGTCACTGGGGTCGCCAGTGATAGTGGTGCGGCAGGCTAGGTTGAGCTAGGCTGCGTTCGGTTATGTTAGGTTTAGTGAGTTTAGCATAGGATACTTTGGACTTTTGTGCTATACACTCCTAATCGCGGATACCTGCGCTCTACGGCGTTCCAGTATTTTTTGCTTGGCTCTGGCGAGGCCACCAATAGCGGTCGATGCACGTTAGTTTGAGCTAGGTTACGTTCGGTTAGGTTACGTTAGGTTAAGTATTGCTAGGATAGCTTTGACTTTTGTGCTATACAC
>NW_016909981.1:12060-63140 GCF_001483705.2 Eufriesea mexicana
TAGCTTCGATTCATGTGTTGCACACTGCTTTTCGGTGGATCTCGACCCTCTATTGTGGTCTAATATGCTCTGCTTGGCCCTGGGGAGGCCAGCAACTGTGGTCTCGGCACGTTAGGTTAAGTTATGTTGGGTCAGGTTGTATTACGTTTGGATGAGTTAGAACAGGATAGCTTTGACTTTTGTGCTATGCACGCTGCAGTGCGGTGGATTACTACGGCCCACTGTGCTCTTTATACTCTGCTTGGCTATTGGGAGGCCAGCAATAGTGGTCTTGGCACGCTAGATTGTGTTAGGTGGCGTTAGGCTCGCTAGGTTAGATTAGGTTAGGATACACTGACTTCGACTTTTGTCCTATGCACAGATATTCGTTGGATTCCTGCTCACCACGTTGCTCTGCTATGCCCTGCGCGACTCTGGGGTGTCCAGGAATAGTGTTCGTGACACGATGGGTTGTGTTATGTTACGTTTGGTTAGTCTATGTTGGTCTAGGTTTGGTTATTGTGCCCTTGACCTTCCTGGTATTCGTTGTTATTCGTTGGACTTCCGTGCTCTACTGTGCCCTAGTAGGTTCTAATTGACTCTGGCGAGGCCAGAAATAGTGGAGGAGTCACTTCAGGTGGAACTATGTTACGCTTGGCTTTGTTACAATTGCTTAGGTTAGGGGATGGTAGCTTTGCCTTTTGTGCAATTCACTTGCATTCTCTGAACTTCTGCCATCCACTCTCCTCTCATATGTCCTTCTTGGCACTGGTGAGGGCTGCAATAGTGGCCTCGGTACGTTAGGCTGAACTTGGTTACGTTTGATTTTGCTACGTTCTTTACGTTAGGCCAGGATAGATTTGGCCTTTGTGCTTTACAATGCTATTCGGTGGATTTATGCGCTCTGCTGTGATCTAATATACCCTGCTTTGCTCTGGGATTTCCAGAAATAGTGGCCGCGGCACGTTAAGTTTAGTTAGGTTACGTTTAGGTATGTTAGGTTCGTTTGCATTAGGTTAGGGTATCTTTGACTTTCGTCAGACGCACTTTCATTGTATGGACCTCTACTCTCCTCTAATATTCCCTGCTCGGCGATGGGGATGTCAGCAATAGTGGGCTAGGCACGTCAGCTTGGGATGCGTTACGTTTGGTTATGTTAGGTTAGGTGAGCCTTCGTTAGGATATATTCCACTTTTCTGCTTCACACTTTATTGCGGCGAATTTCTGTGCTCTAATGTGCTCTAGGATGTTCTGCTTGGCTCTGTGGAGGTCAGCAATAGTGGTGTTGGCTCGCTAGGTTGAGGTCGGATACGTTTGGGTGTGTTAAGTTTCGTTAAATTCGGATTGGGTACCTTTCACTTTTGTGCTCTACACTGTTATTCGGAGGCTTCCTGCGCTATACATTGCTCTACTATACTCTATTCGACTCTCGGGTGGCCAGCCATAGTGGTCGCGGCAAGTTGGCTTGGACTAGATTACGTTTGGTTAGTCTAGGTTTGGTTATGTATGGTAGGGATAGCTTAGATTTCTCTGCTGCACACTACCATTCGGAGGATATCTGTGCTCTACTCTGCTCCAATGTGCTCAGCCGGGCTCCGAGTATGAAAGCAATAGTGGTCTCGGCAAGTTAGGTTGGGTTATACTACGATTGGTTAGGATACGTTTGTTTGGGTTAAGTCTGGATAGCTTCGTCTTTCGTGTTATACACTTTTGTTCATAGCAATTGCTATCGCGGCACGTTACTTTGGGCTATGTTACGTTTGGTCATGTTACAATTGTTACAATGTTACGAAAGGATGGCTTTAACTTTTGTGCCTATTCCCTGCTGCTCGGCGGTTCTCTATGCTCTACTGTGCTCTAATATGTACTGCTTTGCTCTGGGAGGGCAGGGATGATGGTGTAGACACGTCAGGTTGAGTTAGGTTCGTTTGGTTATGTTACGTTTGTTTAGGTTAGGAGGGTATACCCTTGACTTTGGTGCTGTCCACTGCAATGCGTAGTATTTCTGCGCTCTACTGTGCTCTAATATGCTCTGCTTGGCGTTGGGGAGGACCGCAATAATGGTTTCGGCCCGTTAGGTTGTGTTAGGCTACTTTTGGCTGCGTTACGATAGTTTGGGTTAGGTTTGGGGAGATACGACTTTCGTGGTGCATAGTGATATACCGCGGATTTCTGCGCTCTACTGCGCTCTGCTATACTCTGCTTGGACTTGTAGAGTTCAGCAATAGTGTGCGCGGCACGTTATATTGAGTTAGGTTACGTTTGGCCAGATTACGATTGGCTATCTTTGGACGTGATAGCATCGATTTTTGTGCTATCAACTGCTTTTCAGTGGATCTCAGCGCTATATACAGCTCCTGTATGTTCAGCTTGACACTGGGAAGGACAACATAGGTGGCCTTGGCACTTTATATTGAATTATATTACGTTCGGCTGTATTGCGTTTGGGTATGTTAGTATAGGAAATTGTTGACTTCTGTGCTACACACTGCTATTCGGTGGATCTGCACGCACTACACAGCTGTGATATACTCTGTTCGAATCAGGGGAAACCAGCTATAGCGTTTGTGGCGCGATAGGTTGTGTTATGTTTCGGAGATTAAGGTTTGGTTGGGTTACGTTTGGTCATGATATCTTTGACTTTTGTGTTATACACTGCTATTCGGTGGATTTCTGCTCTCTACTGTGACGTAATATGATGTGCTTGACTTTGGGGAGGCCAGCAATGTTAGCCTCGGCACTTTACGTTGAGCCAGGCTACGTTCGGTTTGGTTTGGTTAGGCCAGGTTAGGTTAGGATACCTTCTACATTTGCGCTTTACACTGCAATGCGGCGGATTTCGGCACTCCACTGTGTACTAATATAATCCGGTTGGCTCTGCGGATTTCAGCCGCAGTGGTCTAGGCACGTAAGGTGGAGTCAAGTTACGTTTGGCTATGCAGTGTTTGGCTATGTTAGGCAAGAACAGCTTCCACTTTAGTGCTATACACTGTTCATCGGTGGAATTCTGCTCTCTACACTGACCAAGTAAGCTCTGCTTTGCTCTGGCGTGCAAGAAATAGTGGCCGCGACACGTTAGGATGATTTCGTTTGGTTAGGCTATCTTATGTTCAGTTAGGTAAGGATATCCCTGACTTTTGTGTCCAACACAGCTATTCTGCGGACTACTGGGCTCTACTGTGCACTACTGCTCTGCTCGACGCTGTGGAGGGCAGTAATAGTGGTATCGGCATATAAGACTGAGATATGGTACGTTCGGTTATATTACGTTTGGGCGGATTAGGAGAGGGTAGGTTTGACTTTTGAGCTATACACAGCTATTCGGTTGAGTCCTTCGCTCCACGTTGCTGTGCTATACTCTGCTCAACACTTGGGAGGCCTGCAACAGTGGCTGTGATACGAAAGTTTGAGGTAGTTTACGTTTGGTCAGGTTAGGTTAGGCTAGGTTTGGGGAGGATAGCTTCGACTTTTGTGCTATAAAATGCTTTTCGGTGGATTTCTGCACACTACTGTGCTGTAATATATTCAGCTTGGCTCCGGGAGTGGCAGCAACTGTGGTCGCGGCTCGTTACGCTGTGTTATGCATCGTTTGGTTAGGGTACATTTGTTTGGGTTAGGTTTGGGTAGCATGGAATTTTCTGCTATACACTGCTATTCTGTGGATTTCTGATCTCCTCTCTCCTCTAATATGTTGTGCTTCTCTTTGGGGAGGCCAGCAATAGTGGTCGCGCCACCTTAGGCCTTTTTATGTTTCGTTCGGTTATGCCATGTTTGATTGTGTTAGGCTAGGGCAGCTACGACTTTTGGGCTGTAAACTGATTTTCGGTTTATTTCTGCGCTCTACTTTGCTTCGGTATGTTCCGCTTGGCTCTGTGGACGTCAGCAATAGTGGTGTAGGCCGGTTAGGTGGAGCTATGTTATGTTCGGTTATGCTATGTTTGGTTATGTTTGTATAGGACATCTTTGCCTTTTGTGCTATACACAGCTTTACTGGAGATTTCTGCGCCCTGCTGAGATCTAATATTCTCTGCTTTGCTCTGTGGTGGCCAGAAACTGTGGTCGCTGCGCGTTACGCAGAGTTAGATTACGTTCGGTTAGGTTTGGTTAGTTTGGTTCGGGTTACGATAGCGTCGAATTTTCTGCTACACTCTGACATTATATGGGCTTCTGCGCTGTGCACTCCTCTAATATATTCTGCTTGGCGATATGGAGGCCAGCAATAGTGTTCTAGGCACGTTATGTTTCATTTGGTTGCGCTTGTTTATGTTACGTTTGGTTAGGTTCGGATAGGACAACTTTGACTTTTGTGCCATACACTGCTACTCTGTGGATTTCTACGCTCTACATTGCTCTGCTAAACTCTGCTCGACTCTGAGGTGGCCAGCAATAGTGGTCGTGACAGGATAGGTTGTGTTTAGTTACGCTTGCTTATGTCATGTTTGGTTAGGTTATGTTAGTTTGGTCGGGTAAAGATAGCTTCGTATTTTCTGCGATACACTGCCATTACACTGGCTTCTGCGCTCTACTCTCCTCTATTACGTTCTGCTTGGTGTTGTGGAGGCCAGCAATAGTGGTCTAGACACGTTAAGTTGTGTTACGTTACGTTTGATGATGTTATGCTTGGTTAGGTTAGACTAGGATAACCTTGCCCTTTGCGCTATAAACTGCTCATCGGTGGATTTCTGCGCACCACAGCGATCTAATATGCTCTGCTTTGCTCTGGCGATTCATGCAATATTACCCGCGGCGCGTCAGGATGCAAGAGGTTACGTTTGGTTTTGTTAGGCACGTTTGGGTTAGGTTATGATCTCTTTGACTCTTGTGCTCATCACAGATATCCTATGGACTTCTGGGTTCTACTGTGCTCTATCATATCCTGATTGCCTCTTGGAACGCGGGCTATAGTTGTCGCGGCACGTTAGGTTTCTTTTTGTTAAGTTTGGCTATGCCATGTTAGGTCTTGTTTGGTCAGGTTGTCCTTGACTTTCGTGCTACAGACTGATGTTCAATGGTTTTCTACGCTTCACATTGCTCTAGCATAATCTGCTCGACTCTATGGTGGCTATTAATCGCGGTCCCGGCACGTTATGTTGAGCTAGGTTACGTTTGGTTTCGTTAAGATTGGTTATGTTAGCGGCGCATAGCTACCACCTTTGTGCTATACAATGCTGTTCGGCGGATCTCTGCACTCCACTGTGCTCCAGTATATTCAACTCGGCTATAAGGAGGCCAGTAGTAGAGGTCTCGCCACGTTTGGTAGAGATATGTTGCATTCGGTTATGCTGCCCTTGGCTTGGTTGGGATAGGATATCTTCGGCTTTTGTGCCACAAGCTGATATATGGTGGATTTCTGCGCTCCGCAATGCTCTGCCGTACTCTCCACGACTCTCGGGACGCCAGTAATATCGGTCGTTGCACAATAGGTTGTGTTAGGTTACGTTTTGTTAGGCTAGGTTAGGCTATGTTTGTTCAGGATGCCTATGACTTTTGTGCTATGCACCGCTATGCGGTTGATATCTGCCCTCCACTGTGCTCTAGTATATTCTGCTTGGCACTGTGGAGGTCAGAAGCAGTGGTCTCGGCACGTTAGGCAGAGATATGTTGCTCTTATTTATGTCACGTATTGCTAGGTTGGGACAGGATAACCTCGACTTTCGTGCTATGCACAGTTATTCGGAGGATTCCTGCCCTCTACTGTGCACTGCTATACTCTGCTCGTTTCTGCGGAGACCAGCAACAGTGGTCGCGACACATTAGGTTAGGTTAGGCTGCGTTTGCTTATATTACGTTTGGACATGCTATTATTGGGCAGAATATACTTTTGCGCCGTAGACTGCTTTTCGGTGGATTTCTATGCACTGCATTGCTCTACTATACCCTCCTTGGCTCTGGAGAGAGCAGTAAAAGTGGTCTCGGCACGTTAGGTTTGGTTAGGCCTCGTTCGGCTAGGTTATGTTATGTCAGGTTAGTTTAGGGTATCTTTGACTTTTGTTCCTTGTACTTGAGTGCGGCGGATTTCTGCGCTCTCCTATGCTCTGGTATATCCTGCTTTGCTCTGAAGAGGTCAGCAACAGAGGTCTAGACACGTTAAGTTGTGATAGGTAACATTTGGTATCACTACGTTTGATCACGTTAGGTTGGGATAGCTATGACTCTTGAGCTGTGCACTCCTATTCTGTGCATACCAGCGCTCTAGTGTGATCTAATATTCCCGGCTTCGCTCTGGAAATTCCAGAAATAGTGGCCGCGACGCGTTACTATGTGTTAGGTTACGTTTGGTTAGCTTCGGTTTGCGTGTGTTAGGTTAGGATATCTTTGACTTACATGCTATACACTGCCATTCCATGGACCTGTGTTCTCTACTATGCTCTATCATATTCTGCTTGTCTCCGGGGAAGTCAGCAATAGTGGTCGCGTCACGTACGGTATAGCTGTTCTACGTTCGTCTAGGTTAGATTAAGCCTAGTTGGGTTAGGATATCTTCGACTTATGTGCTGTACGTTGCTACTTGGCGGCTTTCTGCACTTTACTGTCCACGACTGTACTCTGCACTACTCTCGGGAGGCAAGCAATTATGGTTATGGCGCGATAAATTTCGTTAGGTTACGTTTGTATATGTCACGTTTGTTCCGGTTAGGATAGGATATGTTTGACCTTTATGCAATACGCTGCTGTACAGATAATTTCTGCTTTCTCCTGTGCTCTCATGTGCTCTGCATGGCTGTGGGGAGGCCATAAATTGTGGCCTCGTCACATTAGTTTCAGTTATGTTACGGTTGGCTTGGTTAGGGTTGGTGATGTGTGGTTAGGCTGGCATTGGCATTTGAGCTGTACGCTGCTATTCGGTGGACTTCTGCACTGGAATGTGCTCTAGTAATTTCTGCATTGCTTTGGGGAGACCAGCGGTAGGGCTCTCGGCACATTAGTCTGAGATATGTTTCGTCTCGTTATGCTGCGTTTGGTTTGGTTAGGATAGGATCGCTTAGACTTTTGTGCTATACATTGCACTTCGGTGCATTTCTGCGCTATAAATTTATCTACTATATTCTGTTCGACTCCTGGGATACCAGCAATGGCGATCGCGGCTCGTTAGGTTGAGTAAAAGTACGTTCAGTTACGTTAGATGACCTTGCGTTATTTTAGGATAGCTTTGACTTTCCTGTTATAAGGTATTATTAGGGCGAATTCTCCGCTCTGCTCTGCTCTACTTATCTCTGCTTGAATTTGGGGAGCCTAGAAATAGTTGTTGCTGCACGTTACTTTGAGTTATGTTACGTTCGGTTACGTGAACATTTGTTAGGTTAGAGAAGAATGGCTTTAACTTTTGTTCTATACAGTGATATTCGGCATCTTTTCGCGCTCTTCGGTACTCTAATATGCTCTGCTTGTCTCCGGGGATGCCAGCAATAGTAGTCTCGGCACGTTATGTTGAGTTATGTTGCGTTCGGTTATGTTACGTTTTGTTGCGATAGGATGGGGTAGCTAAGACTTACGTGCTGTAGTTTCATCTTCGATGGATTTCTGCGCCCTACTGTGCTCTAATATGCTCTGCTTTGCACTGGGGAGATCAGCAATTGTAGACGTGGCGCGATAGGTTTTGCTATGTTACGACCATTTAGGTTCAGTTCGGTTATGTTCGGTTATGATGGCTTTGACCTTTGTGCTGTACGTTGCAATTCGGTGGATTCGGGCGCTCTACCTTTCTTTACCGAACTCTTCTCGGCTCTCGAGAGGCCAGCATTCTTGGTCACGGCACGCCAGGTTGGGTTATGTTACGTTTTGTTAGGTAATGCTTGGCTAGGCTAGGATGGGATAGATTTGTCGGTACACTGCTGTGCGATGTGTTTCTGCGCTCTACAGCGCTCTAGTATGTTCTGCTTTGCTCTATTGTGGTCAGCAATAGTGGTCTCGGCAGGCTGGTTTGAGCTGTGTTACGCTCGGCCTGGCCAGTGTAGGAAACGTTTTGTTAGGATAGGTTCAACTTTTGCGCTATACACTGCTATTCGGACGATATCTGCGCTCTGCATTGCACTACTTGTATCGGCATGTCTCTGGGGAGGCCAGCAATAACGGTCGTGGCGCGTTAGTTTGGGATAGGTTACGTTCGGATATGTTAGGTTTGATTGTGTCTGGTTAGGATAGCTTTGACATGTGTGCTCTACACGGAAATCCTATGGACTCCTGTGCTCTACTCTGCTGTAGTACATACTGCGTGGCTCTGTTGAGGCCAGCAGTCATGTTCTCAGCACGTTGGTCAGAGTTATGTTGTGCTCGGTTATGTTACGTCTGGTTAGGTCAGGATAGGATAGTTTTGACTTTTGTTCTATATACTGCCGTTCGGTGGATTTCTGCGCTCTACTGTGCTCTGCTGTATTCTGCATCGCTATGTGGAGGCCAGCAGTATTGGTCTCGGCACGTTAGTCTGAAATATGTTGCACTCGTTTATATTAGGGTAGGATAGCTTGGCTTTTGCGCTATACATTGATATTCGGTGGACGTCTAGGCTCTACGTTGCTCGAATATGCTCTACTAGACCCTCGGGAAGCCAGAAATAGTGGTAGCCCCACGGTAGTTTGTGTTATATTACATTTGATTAAGTTAGGATAAGCTGTGTGCGGTTAGGATAGCCTTTACTCTTGTGCTACGCACCCCTGTTATATGCACTCCGTCTCTCTTCCGTGCGCTATCGCACTCCGCTTGTCTCTGTGCACGCCAGGAATTGTGCTTTCGGCGCGTTAGGTTGAGTTATATTTCCTTTGGTTCGACCAGGTTTGGTATGAATTGGTTAGGATAGCTTTGACTTTTGTGCTTTACACTGCTATTCGGCCGATTCCAGCGCTCTACATTGCTCTGCCATACTCTAATTAGCTCTCGTGAGGCCAGCAATGGCGGTCGTTGAACGTCGGTACGGGTTACGTTATGTCAGCTTATGTTACGTTGTGGTAGGTTAGGAGAGGAAAGCTTCGGCTTTTTCGCTATGCACTGATATTCGTTGGATTTCTGCGCCCTACTGTGCTCAAATATGAACTGCTTTGCTCTGGGAATACCAGAAATAATGGCCACGGCGCGTTAAGTTTGGTTGGGTTACGTTTGGTTAGGTTAGGTTTGCCGGCATAGGTTGGGATATCTTTCACTTTTGTACCATGCGCATCCTTTCTATGGACCTCTGCGTTCTACTCACCTCTAATATGCCCTGCTTGGCTTTGGGGAGGCCAGCAATAGTGGGATAGGCACGTCAGGTTGGGACTGGTTACGTTTGGTTGGGTTAGGTTAGGTCAGGTTAGTTTGGGTAATCTTCTACTTTTCTGCTTAACACATCAATGCAGAGGACATCTGCTGTCCACAGAGCTCTAGTATTTTCTGTTTGGCTTTGGGGGTCCAGCAATACTAGTTTCGGCACGTTAGGTTACGTTATGTTGCGTTTGGTTATATTACGTTTCGATGGGTTGGGTCAGGGTAGCTTTGACTTTTGTGCTATACACGGTTGTTCGGCGAATTTCTACGCCCTACGTTGCTCTACTACACTCTGTTTGCCCCTCGGGAGGGCCGCAATAGTGGCTTCGGCCCGTTAGGTTGAGTTAGGCTACGTTTTGTTAAGTTATGTCTGCTTGGGTTTGGTTTGGGTTGATTGCACTTTCGCGGTTCACACTGTTATTTAGTGGAATTGTACGCTCTACTGTGCTCTAGTATGTTCTGCGCGGCTCTGGAGAAGCCAGCAATAGTGGTCGCGGAATGTTAGGTATAGTTATTCTACGATTGGTTAGGATAGGTTAGTCCTGGTTAGATCAGGTTATCTTTGACTTTTGTGCTATACGTTGCTATCTGGTGGCCTTCTGCGCTCTAATCTGCTGTACTCTACACTGCTCGTCCCTGGGGTGGCCAGCAATTGTGGTCAGGGCACGATAGGGTTTGTTAGGCTACGCTTGGTAATGTTACTGTTGGTTTGGGTATGTTAGGGTAGCTTTGACTTTTATGATACACGCCGATATTCGGTGGACTCCTGCGCCCTACTTTGCTCTAGTATATTCTGCTTGGCTCTGATGAGGGCAGCAGTAGTGATCTCGGCACGCTTGGATAGCTATTTCACGTTTAGCCTAGCTATGTTCGGATAGGTCCGGTTAGGGCAGGTTTGACTTTTGTGCTATACACTGCTATCCGGTGGATTCCTGTGCTCTACTGTGCTGTAGCATATTCTGCTTTGCCATGGGGAGGCCAGCAGTATTGGTCTCGGCACGTTAGTCTGAGATAGGATGCGTTCGGTTATGTTACGATTGGTTCGGTTAGGATAGCATCGCTTAAACATTTATGCTGTGCCCTGCTATTCGATGGATTTCTGCGATCTACATTGCTCTACTATACTCTGCCCGACTCACGGGTGTCCACACATGGTGGTGGCGGCCCGATAGGTTGAAATAGAATGCGTTCCGTTAGGTTACGTTACGTTGCGGCAGATTAGGATAGCTTTGACTCTTGTGCTGCACACCGCCACTCGGTTGATTTCAGCGTCCTATATTGCTCTGCTATGCTCTGCTTGGCTCTCGCGCTGCCAGCAATGGCGGTCGCTGCACGTCATGTTTTGCTACGGTACGTCCGCTCATGTTACGCTTGGTTAGGTTAGGATAGTATAGCCGTGGCTTTTGTGCTATACGTGGCAATTCGGCGTATCTCTGCGTCCGACTGTGCTCTATTACGTTTTGCTTCATTCTTGTTTGGCCGGCAACAGAGTTCTCGGCACGTTAGTATGAGATAGCTAACGTTTGGCTGCGTTACGTTTGGTAATGTTGGGATAGGACAGCTTTGACTTTTATGCCACACAGATTTTCGGTGGACTCCTGCGCTCTACTGCGCTCCAGCGTACTCTGTTTGGCATTCGAGAGGCCAGCAATAGTGCCCGCGGCGCGTTAGGCTGTGGTAGGTTACTTTCGGTTATGTTAGGTTAGGTTACGTTTTGTTATGATGGCTTCGTCCGTTGTGCTATACACCACTTCTCGGAGGATTTCTGCGCCCTACATTGCTCTACTATAGTACTTCCGTCTATCGGGAGGCCTGTAACAGTGTCCTCGGCACGTTAGATTTTGTGAGGCTACCTTAGTTAAGGTTACGTTGGTCTGGCTTAGGTTTGGTTGCCTTCGACTTACGTGGTGTACACTGTTGTTCGGTGGATACATGCCCTCTACTGCGCTCTACTCTAATCTGCTTGGCCCTGCGGAGGCCAGCAAGAGTGGTCGCGGCACGTTAGGTTGAGTTCGATTCCGTTTGGTCAGGTTACAATATGCTTGGTTACGTTGGGCTATCTTTGACTTTTGTGCTACATGCTGCTATTCTTTGGACTTCTGCTCTCTACAGTGCGCTGTAGCACGCTCCTTGTCTCCGCGGATGCCAGGAACAGTGGCCCCGCACGTTATCTTGAGCTACCCAACGTTCTTTTAGCTTAGGTTAGGTCAAGATGGGTTGCGATATCTTCGACTTGTTTGCTATACACAGATATTCCGTGGATCTCTGCGCTCTGCATTGCTCTACCATACTCTGTTCGACTTCGGGGGGCGAGCAATGGTGGCCGTGGCACGTTAGGGTGTGTCATTTTGCGATCGGTCAGGTAAGGTTAGGCTACGTTTCGTTAGGGTAATTACGACTTTCGAGTTATACACTGTTTTCTGGAGGATTTCTGTGGTCTACTGTGCTCTACTACAATGTGCCCTGCTATGGGGAGGACAGGAGCAGCAGTCGAGGCATGTTGCTTTGAGCTATGCTACGTTTGGTTAGGTTAGGTTGAGTCAGGTCACGTTAAGTTGTCTTCGACCTTTCTGCTATTCACAGCAATGCGGTGTATGTCTGCGCAAACTGCTCCCTAGTACATTCGGCTTGTCTCTGTGGTGGCCAGCAATGGTGGTCTCGTCCTGTTAGTTTGAGTTACATTACGTTTGTATGTGTAACGTTTGGCTAGGTCAGGAAGTGCTACTTCGTCCTCTGCGCTATTCGCTGCTATTCGGTAGATTTCAGCGCTCTAGTGTGCTCCAATTTGCTCTTCTTGGCCCTGGGGATATCAGCAATATTGGCCTCGTCACGTTAAGTTTAGATACATTACGTTTGGATGCGTAAGGTAAGGTCAGGTTATGTCAGGGTATGTTTGACTTTTGCGCTATACACTGCAGTGCGGTTGATTTCCGCACTCGGATGTGATCTGGTATGTACTGATTGGTTTTGGGGAGGCCAGCCATAGTGGTCTCGGCACGTTAGCTTGAGTTATGTTACGTTCCGTTGGGTTAGGTTCGGAAGGCTTTGTTTGGATTTCTTTGACTTTTGAGCTGTAAACTGCTATCCGGAGGATTTCTGCTTCCTACTGTGTTCTAACTCATTCTGCTTGGATCTGGCAATGTCAGCAATATTGGTCTTGCCACGTGATGTGTAGTTTAACTTCGTTTGAATAGGTTTGGTCAGGACAAGCTTGGTCAGAGGGTGCGTGTCTTTTGTGCTGTAAACTGCAAAGCGGTGGATTTATGCACTCCGCCGTGCTCTAGTATATTCTGCTCGGATCTGGGGAGGCTAGCAATGGTGGTCTCAGCACGTTAGGTCGAGCTCAGCTACGTTCGCTTATGTTACGTTTTGTTAAGTTAGGGCAGAATAGCTTAGACTTTTTTGCCGCACGCTGCTATTTGGTGGATTTCTGCGTTCTACATTGCTCTACTGTACTCTGCCCGAATCTGAGGATACGCGCAATAGTGTGCGTGACGTGTTAGGTTGAGTTATGTTGCGGTTGGTTAGGTGAGGTTAGGCTAGTTTGGTTAGTATTGTTTCGACTGTCGTGCTGTACACTGCTACTCGGTTGACTTCCGTGATCGACTGTGCTCTACTGCATTCTGCTTGGCTCTGGGGAGGCCAGGTGCTGTGGTCGCGGCAAGTCACGTTGGGACATGCTGCGTTCGGTTAGGTTAGTATCGGTCAGGTTATGCAGGGATATCTACGTCCTTTGTGCTATTCCCTGCAATGCGGAAGATTTCTGCTCTCTACCGTGCTCTAGTACATTCTGCTTGTCCCTTTGGACACCTGCATTAGCGGTTTCGTCATGATAGGCTGTGTAATGTTACGTTTGGGTATGTTACGTTTGGCTAGGTTATGATATGCTCCTCTGAGTTTTGTGCTACTCACTGCTATTCGGTGGATTTCTGCGCTCCAATGTGCTGTAATGTGCTCTCCTTGGCTCTTGGAGGCCAGCAATGTTGGTCTCAACACGTTGTGTTTAGTTACGCAATAGGTTAGTTTAGTTTAACAATAGTTTAATTAAACAATAGTTTAGTTTCGATAGGTTTGGTTAGGACAAGTTAGGTCAGGGTATGTTTGACTTTTGTGCTATAAACTACAATGCGCCGGATTTCTGCTCTCTGCTTTACTGTAGTATTTTATTCTTGGCTCTGGGGATGCCAGCAATAGCGGTCGGGTTACTATCTGTTGAGGTATGTTACGCTTTGTTTTGTTAAGGTTGGATATGTTGCGATAGGATAGTTTCGACCTTTGTGCTATACATTGCTATATGGTAGACAACTGCACCTCAGTGTTCTCTAGTACGTTATGCTTGCCTCTGGGGTGGCCAGCAATAGTGGTCTAGGCTCGTTGGTTTGAGCTATGTTACGTTCGGTTGTGCTACGTTTGTTGAGGGTGGGACATGATAGTTCAGTCTTTTGTGCTATGCACTGCTATCCGTGGATTTCTGCGATCTACCTTGTTCTAATATTTTCTGCTTGGCGGTGAGAACCAAGTAATTGCGATCTCGGAACGTTTGGTTGAGTTCGGTTATGCTTTGTCAGGTTGGGCTAGGCCAGGTTAATCTAGGATATCCTAGTCTGCTGTGCTGTTCACTGCAATGTCGTGGGCTTCTGCGCAATACTGTGCTCTAGTATGTTCTGCATGACTCTAGGGTGGGCAGAAATGGAGATCCCTGCGCGTTAGGTTGTGTCAGGCTATGTTCGGTTATGTCCGGTTGGACTGGGTTGGGCTCGGGTTGCTTTGATTATTCTGATATACACTGCGACTATATGGATTTCTGCGTTCTACTTTCCACTAATGTGTGCCATTTGACTCTGGGGAGACGAGCAATCATGGTCGCGTCTCGTTATGATGAGTCAGGTTATGTTCGGCTAAGTTGGTTCTGGCCAAGTTTGGTCAGGATAGCTTTAACTTTTGTGCTGTATAAAGCCATTCGGTAGATTTCTCTGTCCTACTGTGCTCTAGTTTGTCCTGCTCGGCTCTGGGGAGGGCAGCAATGGCGGTCTCGGCACGTTAGGTTGAGTTAGGCCATGCTTGGCTGTGTTCTGTTATTATAGGTTAGGCTTGGGTAACTATAACTGATCCGATATGTACTGCGGTTCTACGGACATCTGCGTCCTACTCCCCACTAATGTGTTCTGCTTGGCTCTGCGGAGGCCAGCAATGGTGGTCGCGTCACGTTATGTTGAGCTGTGTTACGTTTGGTTTTGTTACGATTGGTTGGGTTAGATGGGGATAGCTTTGGCTTCAGAGCTTTATTCTGCTATTAGGTGGATGTCTGCGCGCTGCAGTGCTCTAATTTTTTAGCTTGTCTCTTGCAAGGCCAACATGAGTGGTCTCGGTACGTTACGATGTGTCGGGCTACGTTCCCTTACGTAGTGTTAGGCTACGTTTGGAAAGTATAGCTTTAACTTTTGTGCCGGACACTGCTGTTCGGTGGATTTCTGCACCCTACTGGGCTTTATTATTTCCAGCTTGACTTTGGGAAAGACAGCAATAACGGCATCGGCACGTTATGTTGTGTCAGGTTAAGTACGGTTGGGTTGGCTAAGGCTACGTTTTGTCAGAATTGCTTTAACTTATATACTGTACGCTGCTGTTAGGTGAATTTCTGCGCTCTACTGCGTCCTAATATGTCTTGCTTGGCTCTTCGGAGTCCAGAAATGGTGGTCACTTCTCATCAGTGTAAGTTAGGATACGTTCGTCCATGTTACGATTTTCTAGGTTGGGAGAGGGTAGCTATGCCCATAGTGCCATAGTCTGTTGTAAGGTGCATACTTGGGCCCTACAGTGCTCTAGTATTTTCAGCTTAGCCCCAGAAAGGCCAGCAATAGTGGCCTCGGCACGTTATGATGAGACAGGTTACGTTCGGTTAGGCTTGGTCAAGGTATATTTTGTCAGGATAGCTTTAACTTTTTTGTTGTACACTGCCGCTCGGGGGATATATGCGCTCTACAGTGCTCTAGTATGTCCAGCTTGGCTCTGGGGAGGGCAACAGTAGCGGTCTCGACCCATTAGTTTGAGTTAGGCTACGTTTGGTTATGTGCTGTTTGTTTGGGTTTGGATTAGGTTGCCTTGGATCTTCGATATTCACTTCGATTCTATGCATTTCTGCGTCCGACTCTTCACACATGCGTTCCGCTTAGCACTGGGAAGTGCTGCAATAGTGGTCGCGGCACGCGAGCGTGGGTTAGGTTACGTTTGATAATGTTACGATTGGTTAGGTTATGGGATTTTAGCTTTGACTTTAGTGCTATAGTCTACTATTAGGTGGATTTCTCCGCACCCCAGTACTCTAAAATTTTCAGCTTTACGCTGCGGAGGCCAGCAGTAGATGTCTGGGCACTCTAGGTTGAGACACGTTGCGTTCGGTTTGGTTGGGTTAGGCTAACTGTGGTCAGGATAACTTTACCTTTTGTGCCGTGCACTGCTATTTGATGGATTTCTGCTCTGATACTCTCCACTAATGTGTCCCATTTGGCTTTGTGGATGTCAGCAGTAGTGGTCGCGGCTAGTTAGGTTGAGATACGTTACGCTCGGTCATGTTACGATTGGTTAGGTTACGAGGGGATAGCATTGACTTTAGTCCTGTGTCCTGCTATTAGGTGAATTTCTGTTCCCTGCGGTGCTCCAATATTTTCAACTTGGCTCTGGCAAAGGCAGCAATGACGGCCTCGGCACGTTATGAAGCCCTGCGGTGCTCCAATATTTTCAACTTGGCTCTGGCAAAGGCAGCAATGACGGCCTTGGCACGTTATGATTAGTCAGGCTACTCTCGGAAAAGTTGGTTTGTGCTAAGTTTGGTCAGGAAAGCTTCAACTCTTGTGGAATACACTGGTATTTGGTGCTTTCCTGTGCTCTACTGCGCTCTAGTTTACCCTGCTTGGCCCTGGGGTGGCC
Organism: Eufriesea mexicana; assembly: GCF_001483705.2. NCBI lineage: Eukaryota > Metazoa > Arthropoda > Insecta > Hymenoptera > Apidae > Eufriesea > Eufriesea mexicana. The sequence continues at coordinate 28,201 of NW_016909981.1, forward strand.
AGTAATAGTGGTCTCGGCACGTTAGGCTGAGTTATGTATGTTTTTGTCATGTTACAGTCGGTTATGTTACGATTGGTTGTGTTAGGAGTGGATAGCTTTGACTTTTGCTACAGTCTGCTATCAGGTGGATTTCTGCGCCATACAGTGCCACAGAGTTTTCAGCGCGTCTATGGGGGGGGGGCAGTATTAGTGGTCGCGGCAGGATAGGTTGTGTTATGTTACCATTGGTTATGTTTCATTTGGCTATATTAGCAGAGCATGGCTTTGACTTTTGCTATAGTCTGCTATTTGGCGGACTCAGGCGCCCTATAGTACTCTACTTTCTCCAGCTTGGCCCTGGCAAGGACAGCAAGAGTGGTCTAGGCCCGTTATGTTGAGTCACTGCCTTTCGGTGTATCCTCTGCTGTTCTCTAGTATATCCTCCTTGGCCCGGCGGGGGGGGGGGGGAACAGGGGCCTCGGCATGTTAGGATGAGTTGGGCTATGTTTGGTTATGTCCTGTTGGTTTTTGTTATGTTCGGGTTACTTTAACTTTTCTGATGTACAATGGGTATCTATGGATTACTGCCTTCTACTTCCCGCCTATGTGTTCTTCCTGGCTCTTGGGAGGACAGTCATGTTCGTGTCGGCACGTTCGGTTGAGTTATGTTACGATCGGTGATGTTACGTTTGGTTAGGTTAGGTGAGGATAGCTCGGACTTTATTGCTATAGTCTGTTATTAGGTGGATTTCTGCGCCATATAGTGCTCTAATATTTTCAGCTTGGCCCAGGGAGGACCAGCAATGCCGGCCTCTGCACGTTATATTTAGTTAGGTTAAGTTCGGTTTGGTTGGATTAGGCCCAGTTTGTATAGAACAACTTCAACTTTTGTGCTGTACAATGCTCCTCGATGGATTTCTGCGTTCTACTGTGCTCTGGTACGTCCTGCTGGCTCGGGGGGGGGGGCAATAGTAGCGGTGTGGGCAAGTTAATTTGGGTCAGGATATGATTGCATATGTTCTGTGGGCTTTGGTTAACATGGGTAACTCTTACTTTTCGGATATACAGTGCGATTATACAGCTTTCCGTGTTCTACTCTCTACTAGTGTGTTCTGCTTCTCTCTGGGGTGGCCAGCAATATTCGACGCGGCAAGTTAGGTTGAGTTAGGTTACGTTTGGTCATTTTACGATTGGTTAGGTTAGAAGTGGATAGCTTTGTCCTTAATGATGTGTTCTGCTATTAAGTGGATTCCTGCGCCCAACAGGGCTCTAATATTTTTAGCTTGTCTCTGCCAAGGCCAGCAAGGGTGGTCTCGGCTCGTTATGATGAATCCGGCCACGTTCGTGTTGGTTGGCTTGGGCAAAGTTTGATAAGCGTAGCTTCAACTTTTGTGATGTAAACTGCTTTCCGGTGGGTTTCTAGGATCTGCTGACATCTAGTATGCCCTTCTTGGCTCTGGGGAGGGCAGCAGTGGCAGTCTCGGCACGTTCGGTTATGTCATGCTGTGTTTGGCTATGTTACATTCGTCTTTGTTGGGTTTGGACAGATTCGACTTTTCCGATATACTGTCCGCTCTGCACTCCACTCAGCACTAGTACATTCAGCTTGGCTTTGGGTGGGCCAGCAGTAGTGGCTTCAGCACGTTAGTTTATGTTATGCTAAGCTTGATTATGTTAGGCTAGTTTGTGTTAGATCTGGATAGCTTTGGCTTTCGTGGTTTACACTGTTATACGATGGATTTCTGCGCTCTACTGCGTTCTACAATACTCGGCTCGACTATGGGGATGCCAGAATTTGTGGTCTCTGCACGTTAGGTTGAGATATGTTTCGTTTGGCTATGTTAGGCTAGCCAGGGTTAGGTTTGAATAGCTTTGGCTTTCGTGGAATACACTGATATTCGATGGATTTCTGCGCTCTACTGTACTCTACTATACTCTGCTCGATTCTGCAGCGGATACCAATGGTGGTCCCTACACATTAGGTTGAGTTTGGTTACGTTTGGTTTGTTTACGGTTGATTGATTTAGGTCTGGGTTGCTTCGACTTTCACGGCATAGACTGTTATTCCATGTATTTCTGCGCTCTTCTGTGCTGTACTGTGCTCTGCTCGACTCTGGAGAGGACAGGAATTGTGGCTGCGGCGCGTTAGGTTTGGTTATGGTAAGTTTGGCTATATCACGTTTGTTCGGGTTGTGTCCGTCTAGCTTTGACTTTCCCGGTATAAACTGCTATTCGGTGGTTTTCTGCGCTGTACCGTGCTCTATTATACTCTGCTCGGCTCTATGGAGGCCAGTAATGTTGTCATCGTCAAGCAAGTCTTGTTTACGCTACGTTTGGTGAAGTTACCATAGTTTGGGTCAGGTTTGCATAGTTTTGACTTACTTGGCAAAGACTGTTATTCGGTGGGCTTCTGCGCTCTACTCTGCTCTACTATGCTCTACTCGACTCTGGGGAAGCCTGCAATAGTGACCGCGGTGCGTTAGGTTGAGTTATGCTAAGTTTGGTTAGATGACGTTAGTTAGGACTATGTTCGTATACCTTTGACTTTCTTGGCATAAACTACTATTCTGTGGATTTCTGCGCTCTACAGTATTCTGGCACGTTCTGCTCGGCACAGGCAAGGCCAGCAGTAGTGGTCTAGGTACGTTAGGTTGGATTATGTTGCGCTTCATTATGTTACGTTTGGTCAAGTTGGAATAGGATAACTTTTACTTTTGTGCTGTACGCTCCTACTCGGAGGATCTGTGCGCTCTACTGTGCTCTAATATGCTCTGAGTGGATGTGGAGAGGCCAGCAAACGTGTTCGTTGCAGCACAGGTTGAGTTAAGTTACGTTTGGTTATGTTATGTTTGGTTAGGAAAGGAGAGGACAGCTTTAACTTTTTTGTGCCATACACTGCCATTCGGTGGATTTCTGCGCTCTACTGTGCTCTTATATGCTCTGCTTTGCGCTGGGGAGCCCAGAACCAGTGTGCTCGTCGCGTTATGAGTAGTAGTCGCGTTATGAGTAGTTATGTGACGTTTGGTTATGTTACGTTTCTTTGGGTTAGATTGGGTTATCTTTGACTTTTGCGCTATACACTGATATGCGATGGATTTCTGAGCTCTACAGTGCTCTAGTATGTTCTACTTGGCTCTTGGAAGGCCAGGACTAATGGTCTCGCCAAGATATGATGAAATAGGGTGCGTTTGGCTATGTTGCTATAGCTTTAGTTAGGTTTGGATTTCTTTGACCTTTCTGCTATACACTGCGATTCTATGGATTCCGGTGTTCTGCTCTCCTCCACTATGCTCTGCTTGGCTCTTCGGAGGCCAGAAATGCTGGTCGCAGCACGATAGCCTGAGTTAAATTAGGTTTGGCTGGGTTAGGATATCCTGGGTTAGGAGAGGATAGATTTGACCTTTGTGCTCAACACTGCTATCCTATGGACTTCCGGGCTGCACTGTGCTCCATCATATTGTTATTGCATCTGCGAACGCCAGGAATGGTGCACTCGGCACGTTAGGTTCAGCTTGGTTACGTTTTGTTAGACAAGGTTGGTGTACGTTTGGCAATTATGGCTTTGACTTTTGTGCTATACACCGCTATTCGTTGGTCTTCTGCACTGCACTGAGCCCCAGTACGCTCTGCTTTGCACTGGAGAGTCCAAAATAGTGTTCTTGGCACGTCAAGCTTGGTTAGTCCATGTTTGGAAATGTTGGGCTAGGATGGGTTAGGTTAGGATGTACTTGAATCTTGTGCTGTAGACTGCAATTTGGTGACTATCTGCATTCTACTGTGCTCTAGTATATTCCGCGTGGCCCCGGCGATTCCAGCAAAAGTGGTCCAGGCACGGTAGGTTAGGTTATGATACGTTTGGATATATTACGTTTGGATGTGTTAGGATAGAATAGATTTGACTTTTGCGCTGTGCACTGCTATTAGGTGGACTTCTGCGCTCTTCTCTGCTCGATCTCTCTCTCTCTGCTTGGCTCTGGGGCGGCCAGCAATCGTGGGCTCGGCTCGTTTGGTTTATTTACTCTGCGTTCGGTTATGTCTGGATAGGGCATTTAGGGTAAGGGTATATCTGGCACTCGTGCTATTCGCTGATATTTGGTTGCCTTCTGCGCCCTACTGTGCTCTAGTGCATTCTGCTTGGCCCTGAGGTTCCAGTAGTTGTCGTCTCGGAACGTTAGGGTAAGTTTGGATACGTTCGGCTCTATTAAGTTTGGATATGTTGGGATTGGGTAGCTTCGACTTTTGTGCTTTACACTGTAATTCGCTGTATTACTATGCTCTACATTGCTCTACTATAATCTGCTCTGCTCTGCGGAGGCCAGAAATTGTGGTTTCGGCACATTAGGTTGAGATAGGATACGTTTGGTTGTGTTATGTTAGCTTTGGTTGGGATTGGATAGTTGCGACCTTTCTGCTGTACACTACGATTTCATGGATTTCTGCGCTCTGCTCTCCTCTAATATGCTCTGCTTGAATCTGCGGAGTCCAGAATTAGTGGTATCGGGTCGTTACGTTTGGACAGTCCACGTATGGTTAGGTTAGGCTCGGAGAGGTTAGGTCAGAATATCTTTGACATTTGTGCTATACCCTGCTACCCGTTGGCTCCCTGCGCCCTACTGTGCTCTAGCATATTCTGCTTGGCTCTTGGGTTTCCAGCTATAGTGGTCTCGGCGCGTTAATTTATATTAGGATACGTTTGATTATATTACGTTTGGTTAGGTTAGGATAGGATAGCTTTGACTTTGGTGACGCACTGCTTTTAGGAGGATTTCTGCGCTCTACTGAGCTCGAATATGCTCTTCTTGGCTCTGGGGATGCCAGCAGTAATAGTCACGGCACGTTGGGTTTCGTTACTCTACGTTTGGTTACGTTGGACTAGGCATGGTTAAGTTGGGATATTTTTGTCTTTTGTGCTACACGTTGCTATGTGCTGGCTTTCTGCGGCCTACTTTGATCTAGTATACCCTGCTCCGATCTCGGACGGACATCATTAGTGGTCATGTCACGATAGGCTTCGTTATAATACGTTTCATAATGTTACGATTGGGTAGGTTAGGACATTATGGCTTTGACTTTTGTGGCATATTACGCCGCTGGGACGATTTCTGCGCTCTACGTTGCTCTATTGTACTCTGTTCGGCCCTGGGGAGAGCAGTAATAGCGTTCTCGGCACGTTTTATTTAGTTAGGGTACGTTTGGTTAGGCTACGTTAGCTTGGGATAGGTTTGTTTTCCTTTGACTCTCGTGGTATAGACTGGTGTTTGGCCGATTTCTGCGCTCTACTGTGCTCTAGTGTGTTCTGCTTGGTTCTAGTGTGGACAACAGTATTGGTCTCGGCATGTTAGTCTGGGTTAGGTTGCGTTCGATTTTGTTACGTTTGGTTATGTTAGGATTAGGTAGCTCCGACCGTTGTGATATACACTGCTGTTAGGTGGATTTATACGCTCTACTCTGCTCTACTCTAATCTGCTTTACTCTCAGAATGCGAGCTATTGTGGACGTGGCACGTTTGTTTGTGTTAGGTTGCGCTTGGTTAGCTTAGGTTAGCTTGCGTTTGGTTAGGATGACATCGACTTTTGTGCTACACGCTGCTATTAGTTGACTTCAACGTTCTAATGCTCTCTAATTTTTTCTGCTATGCTCTCGGGAGTCCAGCAATAGTGGTTGCGGCACTTCGGGTTGTGTTTGGTTTTGTTCGGTGGTGTTACGATTGGTTACGTTGGGACAGGATACCTTAGCCTTATGTGGTACATACTGCTTCCCGATGTATTACTGCGCTCTACTGCGCTCTAATATCCTATGCTTTGTTCTGGAGAGGCCAGAAATAGTGGCCGCCGCATGTTAGGCTGGGTTACGTTAGGTTTGGCCAGTTTATGTTACCATGGGTAAGGTAAGGATTGCTTTGATTTTTCAGCTATAAGCTGCGATTCTATGGATCTCTGAGCATTACCCTCCTCTAATACGTTCTGCCTGGCCCAGGGGAGGCCAACAAATGTGGTCGCGTCAAGTTAGGTTGAGTTAAATTACGTTTGGTTAAGTTACGCTTGGTTAGGGTAGGACGGAATAGCTTTGACTTTTGAGCTACACACTGCAATTCTGTGCATTTCTGCTCTCTACTGCGCACTAACGTGCTCTGCTTGGCCTTGGGGAGGCCAGCAATAGTGGTCACGGCGCGTTAGTTTGAGTTATATTACGTTTGGTTAGGCTGTGTTGGGCTAAGTTCGGTTAGGATCGATTTGACTTTCGCGCTATACACTATTGGTCGTTGGACTTCTGCGTTCTACTGTGCTCTACTATATTCTGCTTGACCCTGGGCGAGCCGGCAGTAGTGGTCGCGATACGTTAGGTTGTGTTAGATTCCGTTTGGTTTTGTTACGATTAGTTATTTTAGGATAGGGTAGCTCTGACCTTTTTGCTGTAAAGAGCTATTCGACGGATTTCTGCGTTCTACGTTCCTCTAACATGTTCTGCTTGGCTCAGGGGAGGCCAGCAGCATTGTTCTCCCCACTTTAGGTTAAATTAGGTTACGTTTGGCTGTGTCACGTTTGGATAAGTTAATGAAGTATGGCTTTTACTTTTGCTCTACACACCGCTATTCGGTGTATTTCTGCGCCCTACTGCTTTCTAATACTTTCTGCTGGTCTCTGGGGAGGACAGCAATTGTGGTCTCGGCACGTTAGGTTGAGTTATGTTGCATTTTGTTAGGTTATATTAGGCTCCTTTCCGTTAGGATCGCTTTGACCTTCGTGCTAGACGCTCTTACTCGTTGGATTTCCGCTTTCTTCTGTGCTCTACTGTATTCCGCGTGGCACTGGGCAAGCCAGAATCTGTGGTCGTGGCAGGGATACGTTACGTTTGGATAGGACAGGTTATGCTAAGTTCGGTTAAGGTAGCTTGGTCTTTAGCGCTGTACACTGTTTTTCGGTGGGTTTCCGCGCTGTAACGTGCTCTACTATATTCTACTTGTCGCAGTGGACGCCAAGAATAGCGCACTCGGCACGTTAGCTTGTGTTATGCTTCGTCTGCTTATGTTACGTTTTGGTAGGTTAGGAGATGATAGCATTGACTTTGGCGATATACAATGTAATCCGGTGAATTCCTGCACTCTACACTGTTCTACTATACGCCGCTCGACTCGCAGAAGGCTAGCAGTAGTGGTCCCCGCATGTTAGGTTGAGTTAGATTACGTTCGGTTACGTTAGGTTGCTTTGTGTTAGGTGTGGGTGGCTTTGACTTTTGTGCTACACACTGCTATTCCATGAACTTCTGTGCTCTTCCATGCGCTGTCACACACTGCTTGTCTCTGTGGACGCAAAGAATGGCGCTCATGGCACATTAGATTGAGTTTGGCTGCGTTCGGTAAGGTCACGATTGGTTAGGTTAGGATAGGGTTCTTTTGACTTTTGCGCTGTGCACTGCTATTCGTTGGATTTCTGCGCCCTACTGTGGTCTAATATTCTCTGCTAGACGCTGGGAAGACCAGCAATAACGGCCGCGTCAAGCTACGCTCTATTTGGCTACGTTTGGCTAGGTTAAGTTGCTTTTGGTTAGGTTAGGGTATGTGTGGCTTTTCTGCTGTACACTGAGTTTCTATGGATTTCTGCGCTCTCCTCCCCTCTAACATGTCCTGCTTCGCTCTGGGAAGGGCAGCAATAGTTGCCTCCGCACGTTAGACTGAGTTAAGTTGCGTTTGATTATGTTACCTTTGGCTAGGTTAGTATAGGATAGCAAAGACTTTTGTGCTACACACTGCACTTCGATGTATTCCTGCGCTCTACATTGCTCCAGCACATTCTGCTCGACTCTCGGGAGGCCAGCAGAGTTGGCTGATGCACGTTAGCTTGAGATATAGTACAGTAGGTTAGCCCAGGTTACGTCGCGTTTGGTTAGGACACCCCAGTTTGTGGTACGTTACGTTTGGATACGTTGCGTTTGGTCAGGCTAGGAGGGGATTGTCATGACTTTTGTGCTATACACTGTTATTCGGTGGATTCCTGCCCTCCACTCTGCTACACTGTAAACTGCTTCGACCTGTGGAGGCCAGCAATAGCGGTCCTGGCACGTTAGTTTGAGTTACGTTGCGTTTGGTTAGGTTAGGTTACTTAGTTTTATGGTAGGTGTACACAGACTATGTGCCACCCACTGCTATTCTATGGCCTCCTGCGCACGCCTGTGCGCTATCAAACTCAGCTTGTCTCTGTGGACGCCGGGAACAGTGCTTCCCACGCGTTATGTTGAGTTGTGTCACGTTTGGTTTGGTTAGGTTTTGGTACGTTTGGTAGGGATAGCTACGACTCTTGCGTTGTACACTGTTTTTCGGGAGATTTCAGCGTCTTACATTGCTCTGATATACTCTGCCTTGCTCTCGTGAGGCTAGTTGTCGTGGTCTCGGCACGTCAGGGCGAGTTATGATACGTTCGGTTAGGGTACGTTCGTCTGGGTTAGGACAGGATAGATCGACTTTCGTGGCATAAACAGTTGTTCGGTGCATCTCTGCTCTCTACTGTTCTCCAGTATGCTCTGCTTGGCTCTCTGGAGGCAAGCAATAGTGGTCTCGTCACGTTAGGTGGAGATAGTTAACGTTTGGTTATGTTACGTTTGTCTTTGTTACATTTGGATAGGATGGGACAGGGCAGCTTTGACTTTTGTGCTATATACTGCCATTCGGTACATTTCTTCGACCTCCATTGCACTATTATACTCTGCACAACTGTGCGGAGGCCGGCTATAGCGGTCGTGGTACAATATATTAGGATATGTTACGTACGGTTAGGTTAGTTTAGGTAACGTTTGGATAGAATGCCTCCGACTTTTGCGTTATACACGTATAATCGGCAGATTTCTGCGCTCTGCTGCGCTCCAGTATGCTCTGCTTGGCCCTGGGGAAGCATTGTAATAGTGGTTTCGGGAGGTTAGTTTGAAATAGGTTACGTTTGGTTATGCTATGTTAGCTTTGGTTAGGTTTGGGTAGCATCGAACTTTCTGCTATACGCAGCGATTATCCGGATGTGTGCACACAGCTCTCCTCTATTATGCTCTGCTTGGCTCTGTGGAGGAGAGCAGTACTAGTCGCGGCACGTTAGGTGTAGATAGATTACGTTTGGTTTGGTTAGGTTGGGATTGCTTCGGCACATGTGCTCAGCACTGATATTCTAAGGACTTCTGAGCTCTACTGTGCTCTACTATACTGTGCTCGACACTGGGGACGACAGTAACATTGAGCTCGGTACGTCAGTTTCAGTTAGGCTACGGTTGGCTACATTATGTTGGCTTGGGTTCGGCTTGGATAGCTTTGACTTTTGCTCTATACACTGCTATACGTTGAGTTACTGCGCTCTACTGTGTCCCGGTATGGTCTGCTTGCCTCTGGGGGGCCAGCAATCGTGGTCTCGGCTCACAAGGTTTAGTTAGGTTACGCGTGGCTTGCCTAGGTTCGGATATGTTTGGTTAGTATATCTTTGACTTTTGAGCTATGCACTGCTCTTCGGTCGATATCGGTGCACTGCGTTGCTCTGCTATCATCTGCTTTCCTCCGGGGAGGCCAGCAATAGTGGTCCTGGCACATTAGACCTAGAAATGTTACGTTTGGTTAGGCCAGGATTGGTTACGTTTGGTTCGGGTGGCTTTGACTTTTCTGCTATACACTGCTATTCGGTAGGTTTCTGCGCTCCGCAGTGTTGTAGTATATTCTGCTCTGGTATGAGTATGCCAGCAGCATTGGTCTCGGCACGTTAGTCCGATTCATACTGCGTTCGGTTTTGTTACGTATGGTTAGGTTAGGACTAGGTTGCTACTTCTTTTGTGCTATACACTGCTATTCGGCGGACTTCTGCGCTCTAGTGTGATCTTACATTCCCAGCTATAATCTCGTAGTTCATTAAGTCGTGGCTGCGGCGCGTTAGTGTCGGTTATATTACGCTCGGTTAGGTTAGGTTCGTTTGGGTTTGGTTAGCACATCTTTGACTTTCGTGATACACACTGCCGCTCTATGCACCTCTGCGCTCTACTCCCCTGTAATATGCCCTGCTTGGCGGTTGGAAAGGCATCTTTTGAGGACTAGGCACGTTAGGATGGGATTGGTTACGTTTCATTATGTTCGGTTAGGCCAGATTAGGTTAGGATACTTCCTACTTTTTTGCTATGCACCGCTATTCAGGCGATTTCAGCGTTGTACATTCCAATGATATACTCTGCTTAGCTCTCGCGAGGCCAGCAGTAGCCTTCGTGGCGCGTCCTGTTGGTTTACGTTGCGTCTGCTTAAGTTACGTTTGGTTAGGTTAGGATAGGGTAGCTTGGACTTTTTTTTGCTATAAACTGCTATTCGGTGGATTTATGCGCTTTGCTGTTCTCAAATTTGCTGCGCTTGGAACTGGGGAGGCCATCAAAAGAGGTCTCGGCTCGATATGTTTATCTATTCTACGTTTGTTTAGGTTATGTTAGGTCAGGTTAGGTCACGTTATCTTCGACTTTTGTGCCATGCACTGCAATTTGGTGGCTTTCTGCGGTCTACTGTTCTCCAGTATATTCTGCTGGGCGATGGGGAGGCCAGTAATAGTGGTCTCGACCCGTTAGGTTGAGTTAAGTTACGTTTGGCTGCGTTACGTTTGTTTGGGTTACGTTTGGATAGATTCGGCTGTCGCGGTATTGAATGCTGTTCGGCGGACTTCTGTGCTCTACTGTGCACTGTCATATTCTGCTAGCTTCAGGGGAAGCCAGCAATAGTGGTCGCGGCACGGTAGGTATAGTTAATCTCCGTTTGCCTTCGTTAGGTTAGGCATGGTCAGCTTAGGTTATCTTTGCCTTCTGTGCTACACGTTACTATTTGCTGGCCTTGTGCACTGTACTGTGCTCTACTATACTCTGCTTAAGCCTTCGGAGGACTGCATTAGTGGTCATGGCACGATAGGCTGTGCTAGGATACGCTTGGTAGTGCCACGCTTGCTTAGAGAAGGAGAGGATGGCTTCGACATTTGCGCTATACTCCGCTATTGGGACGATTTATACGCTCTACACTGCTCTACTGTACTCTGCTCGACTCTAGCGATGCGAGTAATAGTGGTCTAGGCCCCTTACGTTGAGTTAGGTTACGGTTAGATATTTTATGTTAGTTTGGGTTAGGTTTGGATAAATTTGACTTTCATGGAGTAGACTGTTGTTCGGCGGATTTCTGCGCTCTGCTGTACCCTAGTATGTTTTGCCTGGTTCTCGGGAGGCCTGTGACAGTGGTCTCGGCATGTTAGGTTGGGATAGAAAACGTTTGGTTATGTTACGCTTGGTAAGGTTTGGATAGGATAGGCTCCGCTTTTATGCTACACACCGCTGTACGGAGGGCTTCTGCGTTCTACTGTGCTCTAGTATGTTCTGCATGGCCTTGAGGAAGACAACAATAGTGTTCTCCGCACGTTAGGTTGGCCTAGGCGACGTTCAGTTAGGAAACGTTAGCCTTGGTTAGCTTTTGATAGCTTTATCTTACGTGGTGTACACTGTTGTTCGGTGGATTATTGAAATCTACTTTGATCTAGTATGCTCTGCTTGGCTCTGAGGAGGGTAGCAATAGCGGTATCGGCACGTTTGTCTTGGTGAGGTTGCGTCCGGCTATGTTACGTTTGGTCTGGATTGGAGAGTATAGCTTTGACTTTCGTGCTATACACTGCTATTCGGTGGATTTCTGCGCTCTTCTGTGTTCTATTTTGCACTGCCTGGCTCTAGGGATTCCAGCAGTGTTGGCCTCGGCACGATAGGTTAAGTTATGCTACGTTTGGTTAGGCTATGTCGGTTTGGGTGAGGTATGGATAGCTCTGTATTTGCCGTTACAAACTGTTATTCGGTGGAATCCTGCGTTCTTCTGTGCTCTACTATACTCTACTCGAATCTGCGGATACCAGCAGTAGTGTTCGCGGCGCGTTATTTGGGATAAGTTATGTTCCGTTGAGTCACGATTTGATAGGTTAGGAAAGGGTGGATTTAAATTTTGTACTATGCACTGCTATTCGGTGGAATCCTGCGATCTGCTGTGCTTTAATACGCACTGCTTTGCTCCGGGGAGGTTAGCAATAGTGATGTAGGCTTGTTAGTTTGCGTTAGGTTCGTTTGGTTATGCTGCGTTTTGATAGGTTCGTACAGCATTGTTTGAATTTTGCGCTGTAGAGTACCATCTCTGGATTTCTGCGCTCCTCATTGCTCTACTATGCTCTGCTCGACTCTGTGGAGACCAGAAATGACGGTCGTTGCACGATAGGTTGAGATAGGTTACGTGCGGTTATGTTACGTTGGGCTAGGTTAGGACAGGGCATCTTCGACTTTTGAGCTATATAGGGCCATTCGGCGGATTTCTGCACTATAGGTTGCACTAATATGCTCCGCTCTACTCTCGGGAGGCCAGCAATTGTGGTCGCGGCACGTTGGGATTAGTTAGAGAACGTTCGGCAAAGTTGGGTTGCGTTGCGTTACGTTAGGATAGCTTTGACTCTTGTGATACACACTGACATTCTATCGAACTCTGCGCTCTACTGTGCGCTATCACACCCTGCTTGTGTCTGTGGGCGCCAGGAAAAGTCGTGCGGCAGCTTGGGTTGAGCTATGCCCAGTTTGGTTAGGCTAGGTTTGAATACGTTTGGTAGTGATTTCCTCGACTTTTGAGATATACACTGCATTTCGGTCGGTTTCAACTCCCCACATTGCTCTACTATACCCTGCTGGACTCTCGGGATGCGAGCAACAGTGGTCGCGGCATGTTAGGTTGTGTTCGGTTTCGTTTGGTTAGGTTAGGTTAGGATAAGCTTGGCTAGGGCAGCTCCGAATTTCATGCTATGCACAGTTATTCGATAGATTTCATACCTCCACTGTGCTCTACTTTAATCTGCTATTCTCTGCGGAGGCCAGAAATAGTGTTCGCGGCACGTTACGTTGAGTTTTTATACGTTACATTGGGTTAGTTTAGATTAGCCTTGCATATCATTGACTTCTCCGCTGTATACTGCGATTATATAGATTTCTACGCATTATTCACCTCCAATATGTTCTGCTTGGCTCTGGGGAGCCCAGCAATACTGGTGGCGGCACGTTTGGTTGAGTTTGGTTAAGTTTGGTGGTGTTACGACTGGTTTGGTTGGGATAGGCTAACCTTGATTTTTGCGCTACATACTGTTTCTCGGTGTTTTTCTCCGCTTTGCTGTGATCTAGTGTGCAATTCTGACACTTGGGCGGCCAGAAATAGTGGTCGCTGCACGATAGGTTCAGACATATTACGATTGGTCTGGTCAGGTTTGATCTGGTTAGGACGGGATTGCTTTGAGTTTTGTGCCATAGCCTTCTGTTCGGTGGATTTCTGCGCTATTCGTTGTTCTGCTATGCTCTACTGGGCTCTGGGCAGGCTATCAATGGTCGTTGTGGTACGACACGTTGAGTTATGTAACGCCATGTTAGGCTACGCTTGGCTAGGTTTGGTTGGAATGGCTTTGACTTTTGTGATATACACTGCCATTCGGAGGATTCCTGCCCTCTACTTTGCTCTAATCTAATCTGCTTGGCCCTGTAGAGGCCAGCGACAGTGCTGGCGGCACGTTATTATGTGTTTGCTATGTCAGGTTAAGATATGATATTTTGGGTTACGATTGGGTATCTTCGGCTTTTCTGCTGCGCACGGAGATTCTATGGGTTTCTGCGCTCTACTCTCCACCAATATGATTTGGTTGGCATTCGGGTGGCTAGCAATAGTGGGCTAGGAACGTTAGGTGGGGATTGGTTACATTTGGTTAGGTAAGGTTAGGACAGGTTAGGCTAGGACACCTTCTACTTTTCTCCTTTACACATCAATGCGGTGTTCTTCTGCGATCTGCTGTGCTCCAATATTTCCTGCCTCGCTCTGGGGATTACAGCAACAGTGGTCAGGGCAAGTTGGATTCGGCTGTTATGTTTGGTTCTGTTACGATTGGTTACGATGGGACGGGATATCTTTGACCTGTGTGCTATACACTGCTGTTCTATGGATTTCTGCTATATACTCTCCTCTAATATCTTCTGCTTGGCTCTGGGGAGACCAGCAATAGTGCCCATGGCAAGTTGAGCTACGTTACGCTTGGTTTCCTTACGTTTGGTTAGTTTCGGATAGGATAGCTTTGACCTTTAAGCTGCACACTGCTATTTGGTGGATTTCTGCGCTCTACTCTCTTCTGTTACGTTCTGTTTGCCTCTGTGGAATTCAGCAACGGTGGTCTCGGCACGTTAGGCTTAGTTGGACGATGATCTTCTGTTATGTTCTGTTTGCCTCTGTGGAATTCAGCAACGGTGGTCTCGGCACGTTAGGCTTAGTTGGACGATGTTGGGTTATGCTACGTTATGCTTGGTTAGGACATGGCAGCCTTTACTTTTATGCTATACACCGCTATTTGGTGGATTTCGTCGCTCTTCGCATCTCTAATATACCCTGCTTGTCTCTGGGGAGGCCAGCAATAGTATTCTCGGCACGTTAAGCTTAGTTAGTTTACGCTTCGCTGGCATAGGTTAGGACTGAATATGTTAAGATACCTTTAACTTACGTGCCACACATTGCAATATGGTGGATTACTGCGCTCTACTGTGCTTTAGTGAATTCTGCTTGACTCTGCGGGGCCAAGCAGACGAGGTCTCGGCTCGTTAGGTTGTGTTCGGTTACGTTCTGTTAGGTTAGGTTAGGTTAAGTTTGGTTAGGATAGCTATGACTTTTGTTCTATGTACTGCTATTCGGTAGATTTCTGCGCTCTATTGTGCTCTAGTACATTCTGCTTGACTATGGGGATGCCAGCGGTATTGGTCTCGGCACGTGGGTCTGAACTTTGTTGCGTTTGGTTATTTCACGCTTGGTTAGGTAAGGTTTGGTTAGGTTCGGTTAAGATAACTTTTACTTTACCGCTATACGCTCCTATTCGGACGATATCGGCGTTTTACGATGCTCTGCAATGCTCTGCTTAGCACTAGTGTGGCCGACAATAACGGTAGTGGCACGTCATGTTCTGTTACGTTGTCTGCTTATGCTACGTTTGGTAGTGTTAGGTAAGGATTGCTTGGACTTTTGTGTTACACACTGCTATTCGGTGTATTTCAGCGCTTTACTGGGCTCCAATATGTTCTCATTGGTTCTGGGGAGGCCAGCAATG
Organism: Eufriesea mexicana; assembly: GCF_001483705.2. Taxonomy (NCBI): domain Eukaryota; kingdom Metazoa; phylum Arthropoda; class Insecta; order Hymenoptera; family Apidae; genus Eufriesea; species Eufriesea mexicana. The sequence continues at coordinate 43,311 of NW_016909981.1, forward strand.
TAGGTCTCGGCACGCTAGGTTGAGTTCGGTAACGTTAGGTTGTTCCAGGTTACGTTCAGATACGTCACTTTTGGTAAGATTAGGATAGGATGGCTCTGACTATCGTGCTATACACTGCTGTTCTATCTGTTTCTGCGCTCTACTCTCCTCCAACATGTTCTGCTACCCTCTGTGGAGGCCGGCTACAGTGGTCTCGACACATTAGGTTGAAATATATTACGTTCGGTTATGTTACGGCTGGTTAGGGTAGGAAAAGGTAGCTTATCCTTTTGTCCTACACACTGCTATTCGATGCATTTCTGCGCTATACTGTGGTCTAGTATGTTCTGTTTGGCTCTGGGGAGGCAAGCAGTAGTGTCCTCGGCACGCTAGCATTCGTTCCGTTTCATTCGTTCATGTTAGGTTTAGTTAAGTTAGGATAGGGTAGCCTGTATTTTGTGCTATACACTGCTATTCTATGGATCTCATTCATGTTACGTTTAGTTAAGTTAGGATAGGGTAGCCTGCATTTTGTGCTATACACTGCTATTCTATGGATCTCTGAGCCCTACTCCCCTCTGATATATTCTGCTTGGCTCTGGAAATGGCAGCAATAGATGTCTGGTCACGTTAGATTGAGTTATGTCACATTTGGCTAGGATAGGACAGGGTAGCTTTGACTTCTCTGTTATACGCTGCTATTGTGGAAATCTCAGGTCTAGTGTGCTCAAATACAATTTCCGTGGCTCTGGTGATGCCAGGAATATTGGTCTCCGCACACTAGGTCTAGTTTGGTTACGTTTGGCTAGGTTAGGTGAAGTTAAGTGCGGTAACGATAGCTATGACCACAGTGCAATACACACATATGCGCTGGACTTCTGCGCTCTACCGTGCTCTACTAAGTTCTGCTTATCCCTGTGGACGCCAGCGATAGTGGTCGCGGCACACTATGTTGAGCAAGGCTACCTTTGGCTAGGTTAGGTTCGTTTGGGTTGGGCTCGGTTATCTTTGACTTCTCTGCCATACACTGCGATTCAACGTATTTCTGTTCTCTGGTCTCCTATAATAAGTTCTGCTCGGCTATGGGGAGGCCAGCAATAGTGGCCGCGCCAGGTTAGAATGAGTTATGTGACGTTCGGTTATGTGACGATTGGATAGGTAAGGTTATGCTATCTTCGCTTTTCGTGCTGTACACCACCCATCGGAGGATTTATGCGCCCTGCTGCGCTCTAGTATGTTCTGATTGGCTCCGGGGAGACCAGCAACTGTATCCTCGGCACGTTATGATGAGTCAGGCAACGTTTGGCTAGATTTGGCTAGTTCATGGAAGGATTGAATATGTTTGACTTCCTTGTTATGCACCGCAATACGGCGGGCTTCTGCGCTCTACTGTTCTCTAGTATATTCTGCTCGTCCCCGGGAAGGCCAGCAATAGCCGTATCGACACGTTAGTTTGAACTAGGTTACCTACTGACACTTTACGATTAGCTAGGTTAGGATTCGGTTACTTTGTCTTTCGTGATGTACAGTGCTATTCTACGGGTTTCTGCGCTCCACTCTCCTCCAATATGCTCTGCCAGGCTTTCCGGAGCGCAGCAATAGACGTCTCGCCACGTTAGATTGTTTTAGGTTACGTTTGGTTTCGTTACGTTTGGTTAGGTTAGGATATGGTAGCTTTGACTTTTGTGCATTATACTGCTATTCTATGGATTTCTGCTCTCTACTCTCCTCCAATATGTTCTTCTCGGACCTGCGGGACCGGTAACAGTGTCTCGACACATTAGGATGAATTAGGCTACGTTTGGACGTGTTACCGCTGGTTAGGTTAGGAAAGGGTAGCTTTGACCTTTTTGCTATACACCGCTGTTCGGCGCATTACTGCGGTAGACTGTTCTCTAGTATGTTCTGCTTGGCCCTGCCAAGGCTAGGTGTGCTGCCAAGGCCAGCAGTAATGCCCTCGTCACGCTAGCGTTAGTTTGGTTACGTTCTGTTATGTTACGTTTGGTAAGGTTAGGAAAGTCCATCGCCGCTTTAGACCTATGCAGTGATGTTCTGTGCATTTCTGCGCTCTAACGTCCTCTAGTATGTGCACCTTGGCTATGAGGAGGGCAGCAATATCCGTCCTGTCCGTTCACTTGAGTATGGTTACGTTTGGTTTAGTTACGTTTTGTCAGGTTAGGATAGGTTAACTTGGACTTTTGTGCTACATACAGCTATCAGTTGGACTTCTGCGTTCTATTGTACTCCAATATGTTCTCCTTGCCTCTGGGGAGGCCAACAATATGGATCCCTGTGCGATAGGTTGAGTTATGTTACGCTTGGTCTCGCTACATTTGGTTTGTCTAGGATAGGGTAGCTTTAACCTTTGTGCTATACACCGCTATTCGGTAAATTTCTGCGCTTTACTCTGCCCTAATATGCTCTGCTTGGCACTGGGGAGGCCAGCAATCGTGGACTCCACGCGTAAGGTTGAGCTGTGCTACGTTTGTTTACGACAAGTTTGACTATATTAGGGAAGGATAGCTTTGACGTTCGTGCCTTGCACTGCTATTCGGTGGATTTCTGCGCTATTCTGTGCCGCAATACTCTCTGCTTGGCTCTTGGAAGGCCGTCAACACAGGTCTCGGCACGTTAGGTTGAGTTAGGTTACGTTTGGCTGGTTGGGTTACGTTAAATTCGGTAATGATTGCACTGACTCTTGTGCTGTACACTGCTTTCGGTGGATTTCGGCGCTCTATTGTGCTCCAGTATGTTCTGCTTGGCGCTGGGATGGCCAGCGGCAGTGGTCTCGGCTAGATAGCTTGAGTAACGTTACGCTTGGTTTCGTTACGTTTGGTTAGGTTAGGATAGGTTCTCTTTGACTTTTGTGCTATACAATGCTAATCGGTTGACTTCTGCCCTCTGCTGTGCTCTTATATTTTCTGCTTGCCTTAAGAGGCCAGCAGTAGTGGTCTCGGAACGTTAGGTTGCTTTATGTTTCGCTTGGTTTGACTATGTTATGTAAGTTTCGGTGATTGCAGCTGTGATTTTCGTGCTCGACAGTGTTATACGGCGTAGTCCTGCCATTTATTTCCCTCTACTACATTCTGCTTGGCCCTGTGGATGCCAACAGCAGAGGTCTCTCCGCGTGGGGTTGGGATACTTTACCTGTGGTGATGTGACAATTGATTACGTTAGTGTAGGATATCTTTGACTTTCGTACTATGCACTCCTTTTCGGTGAATTTCTGCAGTTTACGTTGCGCTAACACGCTCTGCTTGAACCTGCGGAGGCCAGCAATTGTGGTCTCAGCAAGTTATTTTGTGTTATCTTATGTTTGGTTACGCTACGTTTGGATGGGTTAGGGCTGGATACCTTTGACTTTTGTGCCGTGCACTGCAAGTCGTTGGATTTCTGCGATAGGCGTTGTTCTAATATTTTTTTCTTTGCTCTGTGGAGGCCAGAAATAGTGGTCTCGGGATGTTAGCTATAACTCTGTCACGCTCGGTTATGTAGAGCTTGATTAGGTTAGAACAGGGTAGCTTTGGCTCTTGTGCTGTACACTGCTAGTCTATGGTTTTCTACGATCTACTCTCCTCTAATACCTTCTGCTTGGCTCTGGGGAGTGCAGCAACAGCAGTCATGTCACATTAGGTTGAATTATGTTACGTTTGGTTTAGTCACGTTTTGTTAGGATAGGACTTGATAGCATTGACTTCTGCGCTACATAGAGTTATTCGACGTATTTCTGCATTCTGCAGTGCTCTAGCATGTTCTCCTTGGCTCTGTGGATGCCAGCAAATGGGTCTCCGCACGTACGTTGTGCTCGGCTACGTTTCGTTTGGTTGGGTATCGTTAAATTCGGTAGGATAGCTTTCACTCTTGTGCTATGTACTGCCCTTCCGTGGGTTTCTGCGCTTTACTGGGCTATAGATTGTTCTGCTTGGCTCTGCGGAGGCTAGCGGTAGTGGTCTCGGCATGTTACGTTGTGTTATTCCACGTTTGCTTAGTCTAGGTTTGTTGAGCTAAGGTTCGGCTATCTTTGACCTTTTCGCTATGCACCGCTATTCGGTGCATTTCTGCGCTATACTTTGCTCTAATATGTTCTGCTTGGCTCTGTGGCGGCCAACAGTAATGTCCTCGGCACGCTAGACTTAGTTCGGTTATGTTCGGTTACGTTACGCTTGGCTGTGTTGGGGTAGGGTAGCTAGTCTATTGTGCTACACACTACGATTCCATGGATTTCTGCGGACTACACTCCTCCAATATGTTCTGCTCGGCTCTGGGGTGGCCACCAATAGTGTTCGCGTCACGTTATATTTGGTTAGGTTACGTTGGGTTGTGCCACTTTTTGATCGGTTAGAATGGGGTACCGCTGGCTTTTGTGTTATACACTGCTATTCGGTGAATTTCTGCGCTGTACTATGCCCTAGTATGTTCTGCTTGGCTGTCTGGATGCCAGCTGCATTGTTCTTGGCATGCTAGCTTTAGTTCGGTTACGTTCGGCTATGTTACGTTTGACTAGGTTTGGATGGTGTGGCTTTGACTTTTGTGCTGTACACCGCTATTCTATGCATTTCTGCGCTCTACCCTCTTCTAATATGTTATCCTTGGCTCTGAGGAGGACAGCAATATTTGCCGCGGCACCCAAAGCTTAGTTGTGTTACGTTTGGCTTGGTTAGGTTTTGTTAAGTTTGGTAAGGGTAGCTTCGCCTCTCGTGCTTTACACTGTTATTCGGTGCATTTATGCACTATACTGTGCTCTGATATATTGTGCTTGTCCTTGGGAAGGCCAGCAATAATTGCATCTGCACGTTGGTTTGAGTTTTGTAACGTTTTGTCATCTGGCGATTGGCAATGTTAGGATAGGATATCCTCGTCTAACTTACTATACACAGTGAGACGGTACGGATATCCTCGTCTAACTTACTATACACAGTTAGACGGTGGACATCTGCGCTCTGCTCTGCCGTACCATATTCTGTTTGGCCCTGGCGAGGCCAGCAACAGTGGCTGCGGCCCGTTATGTTGAGTTGGGCTACGTTCGGTTGGGTTACACTTTGCTGGGTTAGGTCCTGGCGCCTTTGACTTTTCTCCTATAAACTGCCATTATATGGATTTCGGTGCTCCACTCTTCCCTAATCTGCTCTGCTTGGCACTGGAGAAGACGTCAGTGGTGGTCTCGGCACTTCAGCTTGAAATAGATTACCCTTGGTTAGGCTAGGTTATGTCTGGTTCGGTTAGGATGGCTTCGGCTTTCGAACAATACACTGTTATTAGGTGGATTTCTGCGATCTACTGTGCTCAACAGCATCCTGCATGTCCATGCAAGTGGCAGCGATAGCGGTCGCGGCATATTATGTTGAGGAAGGCTACGTTTGGTTAGTCTATTATAGTCTGGGTTTGGCTTTGATAACATTGACTTTTCTGCTATACACTGCGTAGCTATGTATTTCTTCTCTCTACTGTGGTTTTGCATGCTCCGCTTGGCTCTGGCGAGGCCAGCAATGGTGCCCTCGGCGCGTTATTTTTAGTTAGACGGCGTTGAGGTAGGTCAGGTTTGGGCAGTTTATGTCAGGGTATTTTCGTCTTTTTCGCTGCAAACTGCAATGCGGTGGATTTCTGTGCTCTACTGTGCTCTAATATTTTCCTCTTGGCTCTGGATAGGCCGGAAATAGTGGTCTCGGCACGTTAGGTTGCGTTCGGTTACGTTTGATTTGGTTAGGTTAGTTTGGGTTTGGTTCGGATATCTTCTACTCCGCTGCTATACACAGCGGTCTAATCTTTACCTGTGCTCTACTGTTCTTTGGTATATTCTGTTTGGCTTCGTAGATTCCAGGTATAGTACTCTCGCCACGTTCGGTTGAATTATGCTACGTCTGGTTATGTTACGCTCGGTTAGGTTAGGTGTGGGTTGCTTCGTCTTTCTTGCTACAGACAGATATTGGGTGGATTTCTGCGCTCTACTGTGCTCTAGTGTGTTCTGCTTCGCTGTGGGGAGGGCAACAATAATGGTTTTGGCACGTTACGTTGAGTTAGGTTAGGTACGATTTGTTTTGGTTAGTTCAGTTTGTGCTTGGATATTTTTCACCTTGTGCTGTGCACAGCGATCCCTTAGGTTTTGCGCTCTACTGTGCTCTAGTATCTTCTGCTTATCTTTGCGGAGGCCAGCAATGGAGACCGCGGCACGTTACGGTGAGTTAGGCTTCGTTCGGTTAGGCTGTGTTTGTTTGGGTTTGGTTCGGATCGCTTTGCCTTTTCTGCTGTACACAGCGGTTCTGTGGGTCTCTGCGCTCTACTTTCCTCTAGCATGATCTGCTTGTCTCCGGGGAGGGCAGCAATTGAGGTCTCGTCACGATAGGTTGAGTTATGTTACGTTCGGTTACGTTGCGTTTGCTTAGGGTAGTGTTGGGTAACTTTGACTTTTGTGCTATAAACTGCGATACTACGGGTTTCTGCGCTCTACTGTGCTCCAGCATGCGCGGCTCGTCTCTGGGGAGGCCAGAAAGGGTGTCCGCGGCGCGTTAGGTTTTTATAGGTTACGATTGGCTGTGCTATGTTTGGTTAAGTTAGTAGAGATAATCTTTGACTTCTATGCTATTCACCGCTAATCGGTGTAATTCTGCGCTCTGCATTGCTCTAATCTGCTCTTTTTGGCCCTGGGGAGGCCATCAATGGCGGTCTCGGCACATAATTTTGAGTTAGGCTACTTTCGGTTAGGTTAGGCTAGGACAGGTTAGGTTAGTGTACCTTCCGCTTTGCGCGGTACACTGCAATGCGGTGTATTGCTGCTACCTATTGTATATTCTGATTGGCAGTGGGGCAAGCAATAATGTCCTTGGCACGTTAGTCGTAGTTCGGTTAATTTCGATTATGTTACGTTTGGTTAGATTAGGATGGGGTATCTTTGACCTTTGCGCTATGCGCTGCTAGTCTATGTACCTCTGCATTGTCAAACATAAGCTAACTCAACATAACGTGCCGAGGCAGCTGTTGCTGGCCTCCCCAGGTCCAAGCAGGACATACTGGACCACAGCAGAGCACGTTATTCCACCGTATTGCAGTGAACAGCCCAGGAGTGGAAGATAACCTAACCCAACCTGTCCTAACCCAACCCAAACGAACGCAGCCTAACACAACGTATGGCGCCGCAACTAGCGTTGTTCTCCTCCCCAGAGCCAAGCAGAGCGTATTAGGGCAATGATGAGAGCAGAAGGCCACAGAATGGTGACGTATAGCACAAAAGTCAACGCTTCCAATCCTAACATAACAAAATGTAACATAAGCGGACGTAACGTAACCCAGCATTACGTGCCACGACCGCTATTTCCGGCCTTACGAGAGCTAAGCAGTGTACAGCAGAGCAGTGTAGAACGCTGGTTTCGTCCGAGTAGCAGTGTATGGCACAAAAGTCAAAGCCAACGTAACAAAAGTTTACCATACGTCACCAATCGAACCGTAACGTATCTCAAAAAAGTGTGCCTCGTCCGTTATTGCAGGCCTCCTCAGAGACAAGCAGAACCTATCAGAGCAGCGCAGAGAGCAGATATCGCCAGAATGGCAGTGCATAGAACAAAAGTCAAAGCTACCCTAATCGAGCCTAACCTAATCTAGCGTTAGCCAAGCGTATCGTAACCCAACCTAGCGTGCCGCGAACACAATTGCTCTCCGCCCGGGAGCCGAGCAGTGTATAGTAGAACAATGTAGAGCATAGAAATCCACCGAATAGCAGCGTATAGCACAAAAGTTAAAGCCATCCTTTCCTAACCTGACTAATGGAAACATGGCCAAACGTATCCTAACACTGAATAACGTGCTGCGAAGGCTATTGCTCGCCATCCCAGATTAGAGCAGGTTATAGTGGAGCATAGTAGAGCGCAGGATACCACTGAATAGCAGTGTAGAGCACAAACGTCGAAGCCAACCTAACCAAACTTAACCTACCTTTACCGGACCAAACGCAGCATAAACCAGCCCAGATAGCCGAGGCCACAATTGCTGGCCTCCCCGGAGCCAAGCAGGACATATTAGGGCGCAGTAGGGTGCAGAAATCGACGGTATAGCAGTGTACAGCGCGAAGGTCAAAGCAAACCTATTCTGACCTAACCAAGCGTTACGTAACCAAATGCAACCTAACTCTTCCTAACGTGCCGAGACATCTATTGCTGCCATCATCAGAGCCCAGCGGAAGACATTAGAGGATAGTAGAGCGCAGAAGTCCCTCGAATGGCAGAGCATAACACAAAGGTAGAAGCTGCCCCATCCTAGCCTAGCTAAACGTGAAAAAGCCATGGTTGCTTAACTCGACCTAATGCGCCGAAACCACTATTGCTTGCCTCCCCAGGGTCATGGAGAATAGACTGGAGCACAGTAGACCTGAGTAATCCACCGCATGACAGTGTGTAGCTCAAGCTTCAAAGATATCGCAACCTAGCGTGTCTTAACTTGACTTAACCGAACGTACACTATCAAAACATAACATGCCGAGAATATCATTGCTGGCCTCCCCAGAGCGAAACACAACATATTAGAGAAATGTAGAGCGCAGGAATTCATCAAATAGCGGAGCATAGCATGAATGTCAAAGCTATCCTATCCTAACCTAGCCAAGCTCAGCATAACCAGACGTGATCTGTCACTAACTTACGTGCCGACACCACCATTGCTGGCCTCCACACAGCCAAGCAGAAGACGCTAGAGCATAGTAGAGGGCAGAAGTCCACCGAAGAACGGTTTGTATCACGAAAGTCAAAGCAATCCAGACATAACACAAACTAACATAACATAAGCGAACGTAGCCTAACTTAACATAACGTGCTGAGACCACAATTACTGGCCGGCGCAGAGTCGAGCAGAGTACTGGAGGGCAATGTAGGGCGTAGAAATCCACCGAATCGCTGTGTATACCACGAAAGCCTAGTCAATCCAAACCTAACTCAAACTAACATAACGTAACCAAACGTAGCATAACCCAAACTAACGGGCCGACACCACTATTGCTGGCCTCCCCAGAGACAAGCAGATGCTAGCGGGGCAATGCGGAGTGCAGATGTCGACCGAACAGCGGTGTATGGCACAAAGGTCTAGGTCATCCTAACCAAACTTAACGTAACCTAGCATAACCAAGCGCAACCTGACCCGAATAAACGTGACACGGCTGCAATTGCAGGCATCGTCAGATTCAGGCAGGTGCTAATAGAGCAATGCAATGCACAGGAATGCACCGAATAGCAGTGTACACCACAAATGTCAAAGTGACCTTAGCCAAACCTGTCCTAACGTAACCAAGCCAAGCGTAACATAACTCAAACTTTTGTGCAGAGACCACCATTTCTGGCCTCCGCAGAGCAAAGCAGGACATACCAGAGCAAAGTAGAGGGCAGAAATTCAACGTATATCAGTGTATAGCACAAAAGTCAATGCTGCCCTGACACAACATATCCAAACGTAACGTAACCAAAGGTAACCCAACTCCTCTTAACCTTCCGAGACGACTATTGCTGCCCTCATCAGAGCCAAGCAGATCATATTAGAGTAGTGTATAGCGCAGAAGTCCATAGTATCGCAGTGTATAACATAAAGGTCAATGCTAGCGTATCCTAACCTTACCAGACTTAGTATATCCAAACGTTATCCGTCACAAACTAATGCGCCGAGAACACTGTTGCTCGCATCCCCAGAGCCACGCAGAGCATGCTAGAGCACAGCAGAGCGCAGAGATCCACCGAACGCCAGTCTACGCCAAGAAAGTCAGAGCAATCCCAGCCTAACCCAAGCAACATGTCCTAACCAAAGGTAGCCTAAGTCAACCTAACGTGCCGAGACCACTATTGCAGGCCTCCCCATAGTCGAGCAGAGTATAGTAGAACAATGAAGAGCGCAGAGGTGCAAATAATGGCAGTGTATATTACGAAAGCCCAAAATATCCCAAACTAACCCAAACGAAGCTGTCCCAGCCAAACGTGCCCTACCTCAACCTAACGCGCCGCGGCCACAATTGCTGGCTTCCCCATCTCCAAACAGAACATGTTAGAGGGGAGTAGATCGCAGAAATCCGCCGAATTGCAGCGTGTAGCGCAAAAGTCAGAGCCAACCTGACCAAACGTATCCTGACCTAGCCAAACCAAACGTAACCTGTCCCAATCTATTGTGCCGCGACCGCTATTGCCGTTCTCTCCAGAGTAAAGCGGAATGTGGTGGAGCCATGAAGAGCGCAGAAATCCACTGAATAACAGTGTACAACACAAAAGTCAAGGTTGGGCTACCCTAACCTAACCAAACGTAGCACATCCAACCGAAGCTAACTCAACCTAACGTGCCTACACCATTATTCCTGTCATCCCCAGGGCAAAGCAAAGCATATTAGAGCACAGACTAGAGGACGAATTCACCGAGCAGTAGTGTATAAGCACCGAAGGTAAAGCCATCCTTTCCTAACCTAACAAATTGTAACACAGCCAAACGTAACATAACCCAAAATAACGTGTAGCGATCACTATTTCCGGCCTCGCCATAGTCGAGCAGAGTATGGTAGAGCAACGCTGAGCGTATGGATCCACCAAACAACAGTCTACAGCAGAAAAGTCAACTCTATCCTATCCTAACTCATCCAAACGTAATATGAACAAGCTTAACATAACTTAACCAAACGTGACGAGGCCATTGTTGCTGGCCTCCCCAGAGACTAGCAGAATGTACTGGAGTACATTAGAGCGCTGAAGGCCAGCAAATAGCTGTGTATAACACAAAAGTCAAAGAAATCATATCCTATCCTGTCCTCACCTGATCCAAACAAACGTAGACTAACTAAACCTATCGTACCTACAACTTTGTTGCTGATGTCCCCAGAGCCAAGCAGAATATACTAGAGAAGAGTAGGGCGCAGAAATCCGTAGAATCTCAATGTGCAGCAGAAAATTCGTATCTCATCGTGACCACACGTAACGTAACCAAACGTAACATATCTCATCCTGTCCAGCCGAGGCCAATAATGCTGCCACCGCAGAGCCTTGTAGAACATACGAGAAGATAGTAGTGCGTAGATATCAATAGGATCGCAGTGCATATCACAATAGTCGAAGTCACCCTATCCCAACACAACCATACGTAACTTAACCGAACGTAGCTTAACTCAACCTAACGCGTAGGCACCTCTGTTGCTAGCCTCCACAGAGCCAAGCCGGACATACTAGCACAGCATAAAGCGCAGAAATCCACCGGAAAGCAGTGTACACCTCGTAAGTCAAAGCTGCCCATACCTAGCCCAGACTAACGTAACATAGCTAAACGTAGCATAGCTCAACATAAGGTGCGGAGACTCGTATTGCTGCTGTCCCCAGAGCCAAGCAGAGTACATTAGAGCGCAGTAGAGGCCAGGAATCCACCGAGTAGCTGTGTATAGCACAAAAGTCGAAGCTTTCCTGTCCATCCTAACCAACCGTAGCCCTACCAAACGTAACCAAGATCAACCGAAAGTGACGCCACCACTATTGCTGGCATAACTAGAACAGAGCAGAATATATTAGAGGAGAGTAGGGTGCAGAAAGCCAAAGAATCGCAGCGTATAGCAGAATGGTCGAAGGTATCCAAACCTAACCTAAACTAAATAACTTAACTTAACGTAGCCAGAGCCAACCTATAGTGCCGCAAACGCTATTGCTAGCATGCGCAGGGTCTAGCTGGTTAGAGCAGAGCACTGTTGACGACTGGTTTGAACCGAATTGCAGTGTAAGGCACGAAAGTCAAAGCTACTCTAGCTTCACCTAAGCAAACGTAACATAACCAAACGTAATGTAACACAACCTGTGCTGCCACGACAACTATGGCTGGCCTCACGAGAACCAAGCAGAGCATAGCACAAAAATGCGGAACCCCGAAATCGCCGAAAATGCAGTGCATAGCCCAAAAGTCATAGCTACTATATCCGGACGTGACCAAACGTAACGTAACTGTTCCTAACGCGTCGAGACCACAACAGCTGCCCTCCTGAGGCAAGCGGAACATATTAGAGGAGAGTAGGGCGCAGAAATCCACCGAATGTCAGTGGATAGCGCAAAAGTGAAAGCTATAATGGTCTAACCCATCCAAACGTAACACAACCCTACGTAACATAACAAAACATAACGCGACCAGACTACTATTGCTGGCCTCCCCAGGGCCAAGCAGAGCATATGAGAACCACGTAAAGCGCAGAAATCCGCCGCATTGCTATGTAATGCACGAAAGGCAAAGATATCCTGACCTAACCAAACTGAACCTGACCTAACCAGGCGTAGCCTAACCCTGCACATCATGCCAATACCGCTATTGCCCGCATTCCCAGAACCAAGCAGAATATATTAGAGCACACTAGAGTACAGGTGCACGCCGAATAGCAATGTATAGCAGAATAGTCGTGGATACCTTAACGAAACTTAGCCTAACCTGTCCTAACCGAACGTACCGTTACTCAACATAATGTATCGGTAGCACTATTGCTGGGCTTCCCTGTGCCAAGCTGAACACACTAGAGCACTGTAGAGCGCTGAAGACAGCGGGAGAGCAGTGTACAGCACAAAGGACAAAGCTATCGCCTTCTAACATAGCCGATCGAAACATAGCCAAACGTAACATAACACAACATAGCGTGCCACGACCACGAATGCTGGCCTCTCTGGAGCCAAGCTGAACATATATGTCAATTGTAGTACGCAGAAATCCATAGGACCACGGCGTATATCGGAAAAGGCTAAACCACCCAAACATAACACAAACCAACGGAACATAACCGGAAATAGTCTAAATCAACGTAGCGTGCTGCGGCCACTATTGCTGGTCTCCCAATGGTCAAGCATAATATTGTTAGGTACAGTGGAGTTCACCTAATACCAATGTATACCACGAAAGGCAAAGCTATCCAAACCTAACCCAAACTAAAGTAAACTATCCGAATGTAGCCTGACTCAACATACCGTACCGAGAACACTACTACTGGCCTCCCCTGAGTGGAGCAGAGTATAGTAGAGACAAGTAAGGCGCAGAAGGCCACCAAATAGCAATGTATAGCACAAAAGTCCAAGATAACCTAACCTAACCAGACAAACTTTACCTAACCAAACGTGGAATAGCTAAACCTAACTTGCGAAGACCTCTATAGCTGGCCTCCTCAGAGCAAAGCGGAGCATATTAGAGTACAGAAGAGCGTAGAAATCCACAGGATTGCAGTGTATAGAACAAAAGCCACAGCCATTCTAACCAAACTTATGCTAACCTAACCAAAGCAAACGTAACGTGACTCAAAGAAACGTGCCACGAACATTATTGATTGCCTCGGCAGGGCCGTGCAGAACATATTAGATGAGAGTAGGTTGCAGAAGTCCATAGAATCACAGTGTATAGCAGAAAAATCGAAGCAACCCAATCATTACCCATGCTAACATAACCTAACCGAATGTAACATGACACATCGAAACATGACGCGGCCGCAATTTCTGGCCACCCCAGGGTAGAGTAGTGCGTATTAGAGCACAGTAGAGCGTAGAAACCCAACGAATAGCTGTGCACGTCGCAAAAGTCATAGCTATCTTGTCCTAACCTAACCAAACGTAACATAACCAAACACAACATAACTGAGCCTAACGCACCGAGACCACCACTCCTGCCATCCCAAGTGCCAGCAGAAGATATTAGAGGAGAGTACAGCTCAGAAATCCATAGAATCGCACAGCACTGCACAATAGTCGAAGTTACGCTATCCTAGCGTAATCAAATGTAACAGGGGCAGACGAAACGTAACCCCAACTGACGTGCCACGAAAGCCATTGCTGACCCCGCGGGAGATAAACAGAGTATAGCAGAGTAACGCTGGAATCTTCCGAATAGCAGAGTATAGCAAAAAAGTAAGAGTTATCCTAACCAAACCTAACCAGACCCAGACAAATCAAACGTAACCAATAACAACCTAACGTACCTAGCCCGTAATTGCTGGCCTCCCCATGGAGAAGCAGGGCGCACTAGATGTGAGTGGAGCGCAGAGGTACATAGGATAGCAGTGTGTAGCACGAAAGTCGAAGACATCCTAACCAAGCCCAGACAATCCTAACTTAACCAAATGTAAGGTAACACAACCTAACGTGTCGGGGGCACCATTCCTCGCGTACACACAGACACGCAGACTGTGACAACGCACAGAAAGGTGCAGAAATCCATAGAATAGCTGTGTATAGCACAAAAGTCAAACCCACGGTGACATGACGCAACGCAACATAACCTAGCCGAACGTAATCAAGCACAACCTGACGAGCTGCGACCACTACTGCTGCCCTCCCGAAAGTCAAGCAGAGTATGGTAGAGCAATGTAGAGGGCAGAAATACGCCGAACTGAAGTGTACAGCACAAAAGTTAAAGATTACCTCTCCTAACATAGCCAAACGTAACACAACCAAACGCAACCTACCTCAGACTTACGTGCCGAGACGAATACTGCTGGTATCACGATAGCCAGGCAGAACATACCAGCGTACAGCAGAGCGCAGAAAGCCACCGAATATCAGTGCATAGCACAAAAGTTACAGGTATCCTGGCTCTAGCGGTCCAACCTAACCTTACCAAATGTAGAAAAACTAAACGTGACAAGTAGAGACCTTTAATGCTGGCCTACACAGAGCCCAGCAGAACATATTAGAGTACGATAGGGCGCAGCAGCCCGACGAATAGCATTGTATAACACAAATGTCAAAGCCATTCTTACCGACCATAGCTTGACATAATATAACCAAACGTAGCCTAACACTACCCATCGTGCCACGACAGCTATTGCTGGCCCCCAACGTCGAGCAGAGAATAGTAGAAAAATGAAGAGCCCAGAAATCGACAGAACATCAGTGTATAGCACAAAAGTATGAGATATCCTAACCCAATTTGTCCTCACCTAACATAGTCCAACGTATCCATCCCCAGTCTAACATGCCTAGCCCACAATAGCAGGCCTCCCCACCACCAAGCAGGTCATATTAGATGAGAGCAGGGCGCAGAGGTCCACAGATTGGCAGTGTATAGAACGACAGTCAGATATATCCTGTCCTAACCCGATCAAGCCTGACATAGGTAGACGTAACACAATTTAACCTAACGGGCGGCGGCCACTATTTCAATCATTCCCGGATGGAAACAGGGAATACTGCATCACAGTAGAGCGCATAGAAAGCCGCCGAGTAGCAGTGCATAGCACAGAAGTCAAAGTTATCCTATCTTAACGTAAGCAAACGTATCCTAACCGAACGCAGCCTAACACAACATAACGTGCAGAGGCCACTACCGCTGGCATCCCCAGGTCCAAACAGAGCAAATTACAGCACACTAGAGCGCAGAGATCCTCCGAATAGCTGTGTGTAGCACAAAAGTCAAAGAAATCCTTACGTAACACAACGTAACCTTACCTAACCAAAAGTTATCTATTTCAATATATACTGCCACGACGAATACCGCTGGCCACCCGAGGGCCCAGCAGAGCATAGTGGAGCAATGCAGAGCGCCAAAATCCGTCGAATAGCAGTGTATAGCTCAAAAGTCAATGCTGTCCAGTGCTAACCTATCCAAAGGTAACACAATCAAGCGTACCTCAACTCGTAGCAGGATGCCACGGAATGCCTGTGTATGGCTCGAAAGTCAAAGTTAACCTAACAAAACTTAACATAACCCAACCTAACCAAACGCAACTTAACCAAAGCCTAACGTGACGTGGCCACAACCTCTTGTCTCCCCAGGGCAGTGCAGGGTATATTAGAACACAGTGGGGGGTAGAAATCCACCGAATATCAGCGTGCAGCACGAAAGTGAAAGCTATCCTAGCCTAACCTAACCAAACATAGCATAGCCGTATGTAACCAAACTCAACCTAACGTGGCTAGACCACTATTTCTGACATCCCCAGCGACGATCAGAATACACTAGAGAACAGTAGAGCGCAGAAATCGAGCGAATGGCAGAGCAAAGGACAAAAGGCGAAGCCATCCTTACCAAACATAACCTAACCTAACAAAACCGAACGTAACATTACTCAACCAAACGTGACACTACCACAATTTCTGGCCTCCTTTGAATCAAGCAGAGGATAGCAGAGCAATTCAGATCGCAGGTATCTGCCGAATAGCAGTATATAGCAGAAAAGTCGGTGCTATCCA
This sequence comes from Eufriesea mexicana, assembly GCF_001483705.2. Classification (NCBI taxonomy): domain Eukaryota; kingdom Metazoa; phylum Arthropoda; class Insecta; order Hymenoptera; family Apidae; genus Eufriesea; species Eufriesea mexicana. The sequence continues at coordinate 59,429 of NW_016909981.1, forward strand.
GACCAAACCAAAGCTAACTTAAAGGACCCAGACGCATTCTATCTCAACATGATGTGCCTAGACGATTATTGCTAACGTCCAAAGAGCCAATCTGCATATACCAGGGCACAGGAGAGAGCAGAAATCCGCCGCATTTATGCGTAAAGGCAAATGTGAGTGCTATCGTAAACAAACCCTGAAGAGCCTAACATATCCAAACATAATCTAACTCACCTAATGTGCCACGACCAGTATTGCCGGCATCCGCAGAGCCAAGCTGAGCGTATTAGAGGAGAGCAGACCGCAGAAATCCATAGAATCGCAGTGTACAGCAGAAAAGTCGAAGCTATCCTATCCCAACCGAAGCTAACATAACACAACCAAACGTATCATATATCAAACTAATGTGCTGATACCGCTGTTTCTGTAACTCCCAGAGCCAGGCTGAACGTATTAGAGCACGGTAATCTGCAGAAATAAGCCGGATGGCAGTGTATAGCACAAAAGGCAAAGCTAACCTCTCCTGAACTAACCAAACGGAGCATAACCCTACACAATCTATCACAGCCTAACGCGCCGAGGCCAATATTTCTGATCTCCGCGTCGCTAAGTAGAGAATATTGGATCGCCGTGGAGCGCAGAAATTCAACGAATAGCCGCGCGTAGCACAAAAGTCAAAGCAACCCTTACCAAACATAACACAACTTAACCAAGCCAAACGTAACTTAGCTCAACCAAACGAGTCACGACACATATTGCTAGCCTTCCCAGAGACAAGCTAAGGACAGCAGAGCAACGCAGATCGCAGATATTTGCCGGATAGCAGTTTACAGCAGAACACTCGAAGGAATCCAAACCAGACCAAAGCAACCATAACATAAGAAAGCGTATCCCATCCCAACCAAATGTTCCTGGACGATTATTGGCGAACACCAAAGAAACACTCAGGAAACTTTAGATGGGAGTAGAGCAGAAATTCATAGAGTCGCGGTGTGCGGCAGGAAAGTCGAGGACACCCAAACCTAACCCAAGCTAACATAACCTAACCTGACATAGCAAAACTCTATATAACGAGCCCCCACCACAATTGCTGGCATCCACAGTGCCAAGCAGATTAGAGCAGGGCACAGTAGAGAGCAGAAATCCACAGAATAGCAGCGTACAGCGCAAGATGTACAGCGCAAAAGTCGAAGCTATTCTATTCTAAACTAGCCAAACATAACATAACCGAACGTAACTTAACTCAAACTAAAATGCCTGGACCACTAATGCTGACTTCCGCAGAGACAACCGGAAAACTAGCCAAACATAACATAACCAAACGTAACTTAACTCAAACTAAAATGCCTGGACCACTAATGCTGACTTCCGCAGAGACAACCGGAATAAACTTGAGTACAGCAGAGTGCGGACTTACGCCGCACTGCAGTGTAAAGCACAAAAGAAAAATATATCCTAATCTAACCTGACCGAACCTAACCTAACCAAACGTACCCTATCTCAACGTATCGTGCCGATAAAGTTATTGCTGGCCCTGCTAGAGCCCAGCATAGCATATTAGAGCACGGTAGAGCGCAGAAATCCAACGTACAGCAGATATAGGGCAAAAGTCAGAGCTACCCCATCCTAACCCAGCCAAACATAACATAACCAAACGAACATAACTCAATCTAACGTGCCCATACCACTATTGCTTACCTCCTAGAGCCAAGCAGAAGATATTAGTGGAGAGGAGAACGCAGTTCTCCACAGAATCGCAGTGCATGGCGCAATAGCCTCTGGTACGATATCATAACCCAGTCAAACGTAACGTAGACGAACTTAATCAAACTCAACATAATGTGCCGAGACCACAATTTCTTGCCTCCGCATCGCCAAGCAGAGAATATTAGATCGCAGTAGACAGCAGAAATCTACCGATTATCTGCGTATTGCGCACAAGTCGAAGCCATCCTAACCAAACCAGACAGAACATAACCTAACCGAACGTAGAATAGCTAAGCCCAACGAGCTGAGACCCCTATTCCTGGCCTCTCCAGAGCCAAACAGTACATACTAGAGCACAGTACATCGCAGAAATCCACCGAATAGCAGTGTATAGCACAAAAGTCAATGCCTTCATTGCAAACGTAGCCTAACCTAACCTAACCAAACATAAACTAATTAAGCCTCACGTGTCGAGACCGCTATTGCTGGTCTCCTGTGAGAAGAGCAGAGTATAGTAGAGCAATGTAGAGCCTGCAAATCCACCGAACAGCTGTGTAGAGCACACAAGCCAACACTTCCATGTACTAACCTATCCAAACTTAATATAAGCGAACGGACCATAGCTTAACTTAACGTGCGGAGACCAATATTGCTGGCCTCCCCAGAGACAAGCAGATTATGCTAGTGCACAGTAGAGTGCAGAGAGCCTCCGGACAGCACTGTACAACGCAAAAGTCAGAGGTATCCTATCTTAACCTAACCAGGCGTAACATAGGCAGACGTAACGTAAACGAACATGACGTGCCACGACAGCTGTTGCTGGCCTCACGGTAGCTAAGCAGATTATAGCAGAGCAATATAGGACGCTGTAATTGTCCGAATGGCAGTGTATAGCGCAAAAGTCAACGACATCCTAACCAAACGTAGCCAAACTTAACCTGACTATGCGTGACATAGCTAAACATAACGTGCCGAGAGCACCATTCCTGGGGTACGCAGAGTCAGGCAGGCTGCGATAGCGCAAAGATGGGCGCAGAAGTCTATAGAAGGCAATTGTGTATCACAAAAGCCACAGCTATCCTAACCCAACTCAACGTAACCTGATATAACCAAACGTAATGTAACTCAACGTAACGTACGGCGACCGCTACTGTTGGCCCCCCCAATTTTCGAGTCGAGTATAGTAGAGCATTGATGAGCGCAGAAATCCACCGAATAGCAGTGTATAGCGCAAAAGTCGCAGATATCCTCTCCTAACTTAATCAAATGTAATCTAGCTAAAGCTAACGTGCAACAGCCGCTACTGCTGGCCTCCCTAGAGTCGAGCAGAGTATGGTATAGCAATGAAGAGCGCAGAAACCGACCGGATAGCTGTGCATAGCGCAAAAGGCGCAGCTATTCTAACCAAACATAACCAAACATAACCAAACCAAATGTAACATAACACAACCTATCGTGTCGAGGGCACAATTCCTCGCGTACATGCAGACGTGCAGACTGCGACAGCGCACAGAAAGGAGCAGAAATCCATAAAATAGCGGCGTATGGCACAAAAGTCAAAGCCATACTACCCTAACACAACGCAACATAACCTAGTCGAACGTAATCAAACACAACCTGACGAGCGGCGACCACTACTGCTGCCATCCCAAGAGTCGAGCATAGTAAAGTAGAGCAATGTAGAGGAAAGGAATACGCCCAACTGAATTGGTTAGCACAAAAGTCAAAGATACCCTGTCCTAACATAGCCAAACGTAACACAACCAAACGCAACCTACCTCAGTCTAACGTTCCGAGACCAATACTGCTGGCATCACCATAGCCAGGGACAACATACCAGTGCACAGCAGAGCGCAGAATGCCACCAAATATGTGTGTATAGCATGAAAGTTGAAGATATCCTGACTCAAGCGGTCCTAACCCAAATTAACCAAATGTAGAATAGCTTAACGTGACAAGTTGAGACCTTTATTGCTGGTCTCCCCAGAGTCGAGCAGAACGTATTAGAGTACAGTACAGCGCAAGG